>NW_015386273.1:276735-283271 GCF_001527695.2 Protobothrops mucrosquamatus | reverse complement strand
TTGTTCCAGCTTGCGGGACTGGCCTAAGGGATTTTAAAGGGGTTTTAATTACTTTTAATTGGAACAGATTCAAATATTTCTTTTTAATTAATTTTAAACGTGTATTGTATTTTCGTATTTTATCTGATTGTTAGCCGCCCTGAGTCCGCAAGGAGAAGGGCGGGATACAAATGTAATAAATAATAATAATAATAATAATAATAATAATAATAATAATAATAATAATAATAATAATAATAATAATAATAATAATAATAATGCAAAGGACAATGTTCTTTTCAGGTGGTTTTTAAAAATTAAATAATAATGAACAAGGGCTCCATCAGAGCAGTGTTTCCCAACTCTGATGACTTTAAGAAGTAGGGACTTCATCTCCCAGAGTTCCCCAGCCAGCTGCTTCTGATACCTGCAGAAGAAGCCGCTCATCCCCAACTATGGACGATTTACTCCAATCAATCACCTCCGAAAATGGCAGCTCCCATCCATTGCTGAGCAGGACCGGGATGCAAGCGGCCTGGATCAATGAGAGAAGAGAGCAAGGATCACAAGGAGGCAGAAGAGGAGAGAGAAAGTGACCTGGGAGCATGAAGCTCGAAGGATTTTCAGTAGTGTTTATAGAAAGTTCTCGACTTATAACCCATCATGGTTGCTGAGTCACAACCTGTTTTCCTTGTTACCTTCTGGGAGGAGGGGGCTCCGTGGTATCCGTAGCAGAACATCCAGATTCAGCCATAGTTTCATTCCATACAGCAGTAACCTTGTGAACGCTCAAGCTTCCTCCTTCCGTTATGTATTCAAGATGGACAGTATTTAATATTTATTTGCTACGTATATGTAGGGGTGTGGGTCTATACATATGTTGTTCATAGTATGTTTAGGTGTGTGTCATGTATGTGTTTCACTTTGAGAGTGGGCAACTAAATTTCATTTTTGATGTGTGCCGTTGTGCCCACAGTAAAGAAAATGACAATAAAGGTTATCTTACCTTATCATGATGATCATAAAAGGATCAGTTACTTGACCCACCTGATTTTATGACCTTTTTTTATGGTGGTCTTTAAGCAAACACTGTGGTCATTAAGCAAACCAGTGGTTCGCTATGGGCATGGTTTTGCCAAAAACTTGAAGTAAATACAGGGTTGTTGTTATGGGGAAAATAGGAAACCCTGTTGGATATGTTCGCCGCCTTGAGTTATTTGTAAAATAATAAAGATGGGATACAAATGAATAAATAAATGAATAAAAATTTTGGTAACAAAAAGCAAACCACCAAGCTCAGAGAGAAAGGACCTCATTCTCACATTCCCAACCGTGGCACCAACACACCCGTGTCATTTTTTAAAAGCCACGTCCTAAGGAGGCTGCCTTTATCTCATATCCAGCCCATATCCGGCTGAAGCAGTATAAAGTCATCTTTAGCAGTTCTCCCAAAGGTGAACTGGATGACTGAGAATCTCCATAGACCAGGGGTCTTCAAACTTGGCCCTTTTATGACTTGTGGACTTCAACTCCCAGAATTCCTCAGCCAGGCACGCGTGCCTGGCTGAGGAATTCTGGGAGTTGAAGTCCACAAGTCATAAAAGGGCCAAGTTTGAAGAGCCCTGCCATAGACATTGCGCAGTTCTCATTTTAAAGTGGTGTTTTCCTGACACCATTTTTAGCTCTGGGAATGATCCAGTAAGCTCCACCGAGAACATGGTGGCTGATACGGTTAGGATTGGGATCTGCCCAACTTTGATTAGTTGCCTTCTGCGACCATCTCAGTTGGATGGCTGGAAAGACTGGATTTCTGCAAAGGCAGCTGCCCTTTAGGGACTGGCTGGGCCTGTCAGCTCTTCATGCTTTTATATACAGTTTAGTGCTCTTTTGAAAAACTGCTGGATCTGGGTTTCAGACCGCTCTAAGGATGCACAAGTAAATCTAAAGCAGGAAAGGAATGATGGATTCTATCACTTGAGTGGTGTTGGCTCCATCACTAATGAGTACACAACAGATTTTTTTTTCTTTTTTGCTATTTCTGCCAACAAGAAGGGCCGTGCTGTTTTTATTATGGGCAGTGGAGAGCCAGTTTGATATACAGGTAGTCCTTGACTTACAACACTTCATTTACTGACCGTTCAAAATTACAACGGCACAAAAAAAAAGTGACTTATGACCGTTTTTTACACTTACAACCGTTGCAGCATCCCGCTGGTCACGTGATCAGAATTCGGATGCTTGGCAAGTGGCTCATATTTATGACGGTGGCATTGTCCCGGGGTCATGTGATCTCCTTTTGTGACCTTCCGACCAGCAAAGTCAATGGGGAACCCAGATTCACTTAACAACCTCGTTACTAACTTAACAAATGCAATGATTCACTTAACAACTAAATGGGGCAAATTCACTTAACCAAATGTTTCACTTAGCAATATAAATGCTGGGCTCAATTGTGGTCGTAACTCGAGGACTACCTATAGTAGTTAAGGCACCAGGCTAGGAACTAGGAGACCATGAGTTCTAGACACACGTTAGGCAAGAAGCCAGCTGGGTGGCCCTGGGCCAGTCCCTTCCTCTCAGCCCTAGTAAGGAGGAAATGGCAAACCACTTCTGAAGATCTTGCCAAAAAAGCTGTAGGGCAGTGGTGACGAACCTATGGCACGGGTGCCAGAGGCGACACTTGGAGCCCTCTCTGTGGGCACATATGCCGTTGCCCCAGCCTTGCCTCCCCCCGTGACCCCCTCCTCACCAGCAGCCCCCCTGGAGGAGAGTCACCCCAAAGCGTGGCCCACGCAGAGCAGCGCAGCCAAGGACATGGCAGCCAGGCAGCGTAGACAAGATGCTGCGGGGCACGGGCAGAGGGCGTGGCCGCGATGGCGCTGCTGGGCTGCCTTGGCGATCAGCGGGCCCTGGAGGCAGTGAGTGGCCCTGCGGACAGGCGGGGTGGGAGCGGGGGCAGGGCAGGGGATGGAGCGGAGGCGGGGCCAATTTTGGGGCACTCGGTCTCTAAAAGGTTCGCCATCAGTGCTGTAGGGCCTTGACCAAGCAGTTGCCAGAGTCAAAACCGATTTACACAAACATACATACAACTCACACATAATAATAAATAGCAGCAGGCACTCTTTTCTCTATTTCTATGCTGTCTTGCTCATTCTGAAGGCTACTGCAGATTTAGTCCGGCTCCAGCAGTGTTACTTCACTTGTGATCAGTTGCTCCTTCCTAGTTTCTTCTGTTCCCTTGCAAGCTGCCCCTCTTATCTGTTAGCCAGGCTATTTCTGAAACAGGTCTGGCACCCTTTGCAAAGTGGGGGGGGAGGGAGGCGTGAATGGGAGGCTTTGATCGGTGCAACTGCTCCTTTGGGTCTGTGACCTATCAGCTGGGCTATTTCTGAAGATCGGTCTAGCACCTTTGCAACGCTAGGAAATTCACCTAAAACAATGATTTCATCTGGTTGTTTCATCTAGTACAGAAATGGGAGGGAGCCTCTGAGAAACTGGGACAAGTTTGGAAAGGCAGTTGTCAAGAAGTAGAAATAACTTCATTAGAGCTGGTCGCACAGTCTGCCAGAGGTTTAGACTGGATGTGGCATTTTTATCCGCCTATGGCCATGGTGGCGAACCTTTGGCATGCGTGCCACAGGTGGCACTCAGAGCCCTCTCTGTGGGCACGCGCACTGTCGCCCCAGTCCTAGGCCACTCAGTCTGCCGTTACCACCACAGCCACACACCCCAATTGACCACGCCCACCCAATGGGCCACACCCACCCAATGGGCCACGCCCACCCGGCACCCGACATAAGTGGGTTTTGGGTTGCAGTTTGGGCACTCGGTCTCTAAAAGGTTTGCCATCACTGGCCTATGGAGTCCTTCTCCAGGACCTGAGATAGGTAGATGTTGTTTGATGGTGTTAAAGGTATTATTGCAAGATTGTTGTTAACCTTTTTATTATGCTGTTATAAATCTTGATACACTGCATTATTCCAACACAGGGATGTTTCTATAATACGATTAGAGGTGATTAACATTCTACTGTTCAGATACCTTAGAGTACTGGGAAGAGAGAAGGGAAAGAAAAATATTCTATTCAGGTTAATTACAATTTAGGATGTCAACATTACAAGCATAAAATGATCTGTCTTTTTTATTCCCAAGTTGAAGATAACATTGAACAAAGAACCACTTCAATGCACATCAAAGCATTGTTGTACAGGTAATCCTTGACTTACAACCACAATTGAGCCCAAAATCTCTGTTGCTAAGCAAGACAGTTGTTAAGTGAGTTTTGCCCCAATTTATGACTTTTCTTTTCATAGCTTTTAAGTAAATCACTGCAGTCGTTAAGTTAGTAACTCAGTTGTTAAGTGAATCTGGATTCCCCATTGACTTTGCTTGTCAAAAGGTCACAAAAGGTGATCACATGACCCCGGGACATTGCAACCGTCATAAATATGAGCCAGTTGCCAAGTGTCTGGATTTTGATCACATGACCATGAGGATGCTGTGATGGTTGTAAGTGGTCAGTCACTTTTTTCAGTGTTGTTGTAACTTTGAACAGTCATTAAACAAATTGTTGAAGTTGAGGACTCTCTGTGTAATAGAGCTTTTGATCTTAAATGGATTACTTTATATTAAATTTTCCTTGTACGGTTACTCTGTGTGTGTGTGTGCACGCGCGCACATGTATTTACATGTGTATTTACAACAAATAGAAATAAGTTTTAAAACAATTTAAATCTGTGATACAGAGCCAGTGTGGTGAGGAGTAGTGGTGAAGATGCTGACTTAAAAATCAGAAGCCTCCCTTAAGTATGAAAACCGACTGGCTGACTTTGGACCAATCCCTCCTTTTCAGACCAACCCACTTTGCAGGGTTGTTGCTGTGGGGAAAAGAGGAAGTAGGAAGATTAGGTATGTTCACCACCTTGAGTTATATATAAAAAGATGGGATTAAAAATCTAAGAACAATACAGTAATAATAATCACGTACCTGCAAAGCTTCTAGGAACCGGAAGGATCCCAAACGTCTCCCTCGGGGAATGATACAAAAGGTAGAGTTGTGCAACAGCTCCTGATAATCAAACCTGGGAAAAGACAACACAAACATTTTTTAAGAGTTGTAGCAATCGTACAATGCTCTTGTTCTTTCCCCTTAATTTATGAGCATGGGATGGAATTTTGGGAACCAATGACATGAAACCCTTCTTATTTTAGATGAGCACGATGGGCTTTGGATTTCCCAGTGGTGTCCCATCCTAATACTGTCTGGGCAATATCCAAGCAAGTTTGACCTCTAGCGAAGTGGGATTACCATCAACATGCTTCCAAGCCAATCACAACCTCTCCTGCCGAGAGCTCCGTACTGCGATAGGTTTATATCCGGGGAGTCCAACCTTGGCAACTTGAAGAGTCATGCTGACTGTGGAATTCTGGGAGTTGCAGTCCACAAGTCTTCAAGTTGGACATTCCTGGTTTACACCAAACTATGTTCAGAGTCATGAGGAACTTCATGGAATTTCTTCCAAATATTTCCACTGAAAAATTCCTCGGAAAGTAGAGCCCCCTCGGGTTAGGTATGAACCCAGAGTTCATTTCACGTGTTCTTTTAATAAGCTTCTAAGCCAGGGGTAGGCAACCTCGGCTCTTTTATGACTCATGGACTTCAACTCCCAGAATTCCTGAATCAGCATAGCTCAGCTTGGAAACCTCTCCCTTTTCCCTCAGCATAGCTGACTCAGGAATTCTGGGAGTTGAAGTCCATGAGTCATAAAAGAGCCGAGGTTGCCTACCCCTGCTCTAAGCACAACATGGCGCAAGGCATGGATTCAGGGCCTGACACAAAAAGCCTTGTGTGCCAAAACTGACGCCAGGGCTGGAGGACAGAAATTTCCACTGTGTTCTGTTAAAGAGGCTGACTGTTCCCTCACCACAAATGTACAAACATCCTTAGCAATGAGAAGAGGCAAATCCACAAAACACCTTTGTATGTGGGATGATTTCCCCCAGGATATAGACAAGAGGGTTTTTCTATCAACCCTCCCACTGTTTGACTTGCAAACAGAAGCAAAGGTGTTTATGCACACAGCCCAACAGTGGCTCCCACTTCAGTCAGCTTTGGGATATGCCCATAAATTATTTCTTACTTCCAGAGATTTATTAGTCACCCTGGAACCTAGCCATAAAGCAAGAAGATAAAATCCATGTCAAATCAAAGGAGGAACACCATAAAATGAACTGGGGCAGTGGAGGAGATGAGATGGGAACGGTAATGGTCGGATAAGCAGCAGATGCTTAAAATGGCATCTTAATATGTAAAACTATTTGGAGAGACATGCTCCCCATAACACAGTATGTGGACTGAAAAAAAATATGAGGGATGAAAGGATTGAGAAAGTGGAAAGATCCTCACTAAACGCAGAAAAGAATAACAAGGGAGGCGCCAGGCAGGTCTCTCAGGCGAAGATATTCTTTACCTTTGAGGGTATGACTGAAAAGGACTATTCTCAAATAGACATCCACTATGTCTCTGTGCAGAGCAAGGCCTCTGCGGACGTGGAAAG
>NW_015386273.1:214349-276506 GCF_001527695.2 Protobothrops mucrosquamatus | reverse complement strand
TCCGGCAATCTACCACTTTCCTGGCTTTCTACACTATCATTTAGCTATTTACTTTAACTGGTTGGCTTGCTGATTCAGGAGCTCAGGGGGCCATCCATTACGTTCCCTCTTCCTACTTTTACCCACAACATCAACCCTGTGAGATAGATTGCGTTGAGAAAGAAGGACGATCAAAGCTGTTTAGGGAGCTATGACTAAGTGGGTCTTCAGGTTCCTTATCCAACAATGTCAGCACTATGTAACACAGTCTCTAATACAAAGGGAAGACATAGGAGCTGTGTTTTGATCTCCATTTAGGGCAGGGGTCTCCAACCCCTGGTCTGTGGACCGGCACCAGGCTGCGGCATGCCAGAAACCGGTCTATGCAAACAAGCAAGGCCCCATCCGCGGGATGCAGGTAGTACATGAAACCAGGCCCCCTTCGGGCCACAGAAAAACCTCTCTCCACGGAACCGGTCCCTGGTGCCCAAAAGGTTGGGGACCTCTGATTTAGGGAGAGTTACTCCCATGAGGAAATATTGGAGAATTTCTGCTGCCTCTGGAGAAATTGGGGGAATCAATTTATTCAATCATAAATTTGGGGAAGGATTTTGAAAGGCTCCTCTGCCCTCCAGCCCTCGTCTTTTTTTTCCTATTAGGCCCAGATTTTCTGAGATGTTCTAGCACAGACAATATATATTTTGTTTTGCACAAAACTTGCACCTGCTGGCTAACATGCCTCCTATAAGATATTCAAGGAGACTGTGATCACGCTGTATTAAATAAATTCACCTGGGGCACATAATGAGATCTCCTACAATGCATTTACAGGCTTTAAGAAATGTCTCCTTCAGTAAACGACGCCATGCAGTCAATTGCTTGGGGAATATATTTTTCACACAAAGTAATTACTTAGTATTATGAGGTAAAGATGAAAAATCTGTTGCCCTCCAGATGTTACTGCTCCCATCATTCCTCACATTTGGCCTTGGCTGGCGGAAGCTGCTGGAAACCGAAGGATAATTAGGTGAATTGACTTAAAAAGTATGGATCAGATGAATTTTTCCACTTAACGTTTGTCCTCAAATATGTTCCCCAGTTCATGGGGGCCCTGAAGGAAAGTTTCTGGCTCCCCACACATCTTGGTGGCCTGCAACCTAGACTCTGCTACAGTCTTCTTGAAGTTCAATGGGATGAAAGAGAACTTTCTGGAAGCTATAAAAGGAGAGGTAAAGGCACTGTAGAGTGCCTGTAACCACAGTGGAAAATCCAATATTTGCGTTCAGTTTAGATAAATCATCTTGTGTGCTCCACACACATCAGTAGCACAGTGGGTCAGAGAGAACAAAGAAATTAGTGTGATCCACTTTAACCAGGAGGTGGGCCACCTTCTGGCCAAAACTTCAAGAGAAGGTTAAGGATGAACAAACTGTTGAGCTAAACTCTCCCCCCTGCTCTGTAATCTCACACCAGTTCTCTAAAGTTGCCAATGTGCCAACATTTGCTGGGTGGACCACCAGCTTGTTCAAACCATGTTTGGAATGTAGGATTTAAACAGTGGCTTCACACCTCGGGCTTTCCAACTAGCTAAGAGCTAGTTTTGCTGAGCTGCGAATCTGAAGCATTTTCTTATGCCACAAAAATCCGTATTAAGGCAATCTCTTTGCTGGGTCAATTCAAATGTGGTTACAAATATGTGCAAGCACTGGAAATCAATAAGTTATGAAAAGTTATGATATTCTTATACATGATAAATGACAAAAGGCAGGAGGAGAGGCATGGTGCCAATGACTTAGCAAAGTGGCACAAGGGTGGGAAGGGGAAAGACAAAATGAAAAAAACACACTAAGCCAAAAGAAAAATTAAAGTAGGGCAATCTCATTTTGATTTCTGAATACTCTTTTTTTTTTTTAAACTCTCTGACTCATTTTTGTCTTCTTTCCCTCTTTTCTCATTAAAATAAAATGATTTTTGTTTGGTAATGACAAATCTGCCAAATGATTATCATTGTTTTAGGGCATGGACAGTTTCCCAAGCCTTATCTGGATATCAGGTACAGTATACAGCAAGATTTATGTAGGTCATTTAAACAGTATTTTCTCAACCTCGGCTGCTTTCAGAATGTGTGGACTTCAACTCCCAGAATTCTCCAGCCAGTATTGCTGGCTGGGGAATTCTGGGTGTTAAAACTCATACAGCTTAAGGTTGCCAAGGTTGAGAAAATACTGTTTAAATGACCTACATAAATCTTGCCGTATACTGTACATACTATGAGAGTTGAAGTCTGCCCATCTTAAAGTTGTTGAATTGAGAAACACTGGTTTAGAATACCTACATGGAAGGGAGCGCCAGCTTTTATATTTTTCTTCATGCTGTTTAATCTTAGCCAGAGGCAACCTTGTCAGTACTTCCTTTTTCTTATGCTTCCTAAATCCCCAAATTCAGACAAAGACCTCTGGCCTGAAGCAAAGTAGTTCTCATAGGGAATCAAAATCCCCCCCCCCCCGTGTTAACAGACTTATCCTGTTAAATGAATGGACCTGTGTAGGGCACCATACACTAATCAAACAACACAGGCTCACATCAAATCTCAAGCCATAAACCAGGGTTGCCCAAAGTGGTCAATATCAACCCAACAAAGTGATCAATGAGACCATTCAAGGGGTCGATGTTGATGCTGCTGCTGTTATTGTATTTCATAGTACTATTAGTTAAAGTAGTATTCATTAAATTATTTTCATATAATAAAATATTGTGGATTGATAAACAATCTCAAACCTCCTGAAGGAGATGGTGATCCCTACTATAAACATAAACTAGTCCAGGTTTCTGTGTTCCTTTAATGTGTTAACTTAGTGGACATGATTAGAATGTATGAAATGCACTACAAAGCCTAAGGAAAAAAAAAAACATTTATCCCCATAGACCAGTGGTTCTCAACCTTTTTAATGCCGCGACCCCAACCGGTCGTAAGTCGAGGACTAAACCGGTCATAAGTCGAGGACTAAACCGGTCGTAAGTCAAGGACTAAACCGGTCATAAGTCACTACCCAACCGGTCGTAAGTCGAGGACTTTCCCTGCCCGGGAGCGCCGCACATGCGTGGTTCCGCCCCCTGCACTGGCCGAGGTGTAGCTGGCAAGCGGCAGAGACGGAGCAGGCCGACCACCAGCTGGCCCAGCCCAAGGGAGGTAAGGCACCCGCCGGAAAAGGGGGGAAAAAATGGCGGACAGCCTTGCTTGGCGACCCCCGTGAAATGGTCGATCGACCCCAAATGGGGTCGCGACCCATAGGTTGAGAACCGCTGCCATAGACAAAAATGCATTCAAATGGACATCTTTTTAAAATGAGGGTAACGTGGGGAGAATTGGACCGTTTTAGGTCATTCCAAAAGTGAGGCATTTGTGCACATGGGCACAGGATTGGGAGAAACTGAGCGGAGAAGTGCAGCAAGCAAAGCTTGAGTGAAATCAATGCAGCTGTGGTCAGAAGCAGCAAACAGCCTGTGACTGGATGGAGAACAAGTGTCATGAGGCTGGAGAGCATCCAGCAATCCCTGAAACTGCCAACTCTTTGTCCCAGACACAGTACCACAGTTCTCCCAGCATGCTTGCAGTGAACTAGCTACAGAGTTGGCAGGTCCATTCCGGATTTCTTTCAACACCCTTCTTAAAAATTTGTCAATGTTGGAAAACGGAACGTTTGCCCACTATAGAAGAATGGTCACTTAAAGCAGTGGTTCTCAACCTTTTTAATGCTGCGACCCCAACCGGTCGTAAGTCGAGGACTAAACCAGTCGTAAGTCGAGGACTTTCCCTGCCCGGGAGCGCCGCGCATGCGTGGTTCCGCCCCCTGCGCCGGCCGAGGCGTAGCTGGCAAGCGGCAGAGACGGAGCAGGCCGACCACCAGCTGGCCCAGCCCAAGGGAGGTAAGGCACCCGCCGGAAAAGGGGGAAAAAAAATGGACAAAAAAAATGGCGGACAGCCTTGCTTGGCGACCCCCATGAAATGGTCGATCGACCCCAAATGGGGTCCCGACCCACAGGTTGAGAACCACTGCTCTAGAAAGAGTACAGAGAAGAGCAACAAAGATGATTAGGGGATTGGAGGCTAAAACATATAAGGAACAGCTGCTGGAATTGGGTATGTCTAGTTTAATGAAGAGAAGGACGAGGGGGGACCTGATAGCAGTGTTCCAATATCTCAGGGGCTGCCACAAAGAAGAGGGGGTCAAGCTATTTTCCAAAGCGCCTGAAGGCAGGACAAGAAGCAACGGATGGAAACTCATCAAGGAGAGAAGCAACCTGGAACTGAGGAGAAACTTCCTGACAGTGAGAACAATTAATCAGTGGAACAACCTGCCTCCAGAAGCGGTGAATGCTCCAACACTGGAAGTTTTTAAGAAGACAGCCATTTGTCCAAAATGGTATAGGGTTTCCTGCCTGAGCAGGGGGTTGGATTCAATGACCTCCAAGGTCCCTTCCAACTTTATCATCATCATCATCATCATCATCATCATCATCATCATCATCATCATCATCATCATCATCATCATCATCATCATTATTCCTCCTGGAAAATTAGGTCTTACAGAAATTGTGCCCTTGTGTTTTTATACCAAATGTCCTCAAACTGAGTCACAGTGTCTGCTTGGAAGGAAAGATATTTCATTGGATCCATATTGTAAACCAGGATTATTATTATTACGGTTCGTCACACAGCCAGCCAGATATTTAAAATGGGTTTGGCATTTTTATCCACTTATCAAGTTCTTCCCAAGGATCTGGGATAAGCAGATGTTTTTATTATCACTACAAAATGTACTATAGTCCATCAGTTATTTGTTTGGAGTCAGCTGCCAAAAGACCAAAGTTTCAGCAGTCACGAGAGTGTTAGAAGTTCAGTGTGTGAAACATTCAACTTTTATCTTCAAGAAAAGATGTCCCTAGCTGATTTTATGCTTGTCAAACATCTATTAAAAGCAACAGAATTTGCAAGGGACAGAAGGAAGAGGGCAGGGGTGGTGAAGAAGAAACAGCAATGCTACGTAGCTTTTAGAGCAGCGGTTCTCAACCTATGGGTCGCGACCCCATTTGGGGTCAATCGACCATTTCACGGGGGTCGCCAAGCAAGGCTGTCCGCCATTTTTTTCCCCTTTTCTGGCGGGTGCCTTACCTCCCTTGAGCTGGGCCAGCTGGTGGTTGGCCTGCTCCGTCTCTGCCGCTTGGCAGCTACGCCTCGGCCAGCGCAGGGGGCGGAACCACGCATGCGCGGTGCTCCCGGGCAGGGAAAGTCCTCGACTTACGACCAGTTGGGTAGTCCTCGACTTACGACCGGTTTAGTCCTCGACTTACGACCGGTTTAGTCCTCGACCTACGACCGGTTGGGGGTCGCGGCATTAAAAAGGTTGAGAACCACTGTTCTAGAGTCTCAACATCTTTTTTACATCGTGGTGACCAAAACTGGATGCAGTATTCCAAGTGTGGCCTTACCAAGGCATTGTAAAGTGGTATTAATACTTCACGTGATCTTGATTCTATGCCTCTGTTAATGCAGCCTAGCATTGTGTTGGCTTTTTTGGCAGCTGCAGCACACTGCTGGCTCATATTTAAGTGATTGTCCACTAGGACTCCGAGGTCCCTCTCACAGTTACTACTATTGAGCAAGGTACCCCCTATACTATACCTGTACATTTGGTTTTTCTTGCCTAAATGTAGAACCTTACTTTTTTCACCATTGAATATTCTGCCCTTAATGTGTTCTTGTGATTTGTGGCTCGATCCAAATTTGTCCAGCTTCAAATAAGAACAGTAGTAGCAGCAGCAATGGTTGCTAAACCAGCTTTGACTTTTCATGCATTTTTAACTGAAAGGAAGAAGGGCCTCAAATTCTTTTGGCACTGCAACAAGCCCCAAGGAGACTAAAAAGGAACTAGGCTGACTTTTAAGAAAGACAAGGAGCAAAGCAAAGAGTTTTCTTCTCTTAATCCTGCAGAAGTGTGAGGACTATCAACCCCAACATTCCCAGCCAACACAGATAATGCTCATGATGACAATGGACAATTCAGGGAATTGAATTCTCAATACACAAGGAACATACCAGGTGGCTATGCTGGTTTTGTTCACAAGAAACCAAATTCAAAGAACCAATTCCGAATTTCCTAAGTCAACTGCAGAATGTTCTTGCCAGGAAAACAGCCTCTCACCGAAGTATAACTTGGACTCACATCTATATTCCTAATAAAGATTTGATTTGGAGTCACCCATTTTTTGGCAGTATTATCACGGAATTATATAATTAGAAATGTCTCAAAGGTCTTGGGGACTGCAGCCAAGAAATTAAAAGACGCTTGCTCCTGGGGAGGAAAGCATACTAAAAAGCAGAGACATCACCCTGCCAACAAAAGTGCGTATAGTCAAGGCCATGGTTTTCCCAGTTGCAATGTATGGCTGTGAAAGTTGGACCGTAAGAAAGGCTGAGCGCCAAAGAATGGAGGCCTTTGAACTATGGTGCTGGAGAAGACTCCCGCGAGTCCCCTGGACTGCAAGGCGATCAAACCAGTCAGTCTTAGAGGAGATCAACTCCGACTGCTCTTTAGAAGGCCAGATCCTGAAGTTGAAACTCAAGTCCTTTGGCCACCTAATGAGAAGGAAGGACTCACTGGAGAGGAGCCTAATGCTGGGAAAGATGGAGGGCAAGAGAAGAAGGGGACGACAGAGAATGAGGTGGCTGGATGGAGTCACTGAAGCAGTAGGCCTTAGCTTAAATGGACTCCAGAAGATGGTAGAGGACAGGAAGACCTAGAGGAACATTGTCCATGGGGTCGCGATGGGTCGGACACGACTTCGCAACTAAGAACAACAACAACAAAGATCTTCTTCTCCCATCTCCCGCTAACAAAGTATAAGAAATCCGTGGATCTAGCATCTCTGATGGGTGGATAGCCAACTTAAAAATCTCCCAAGAAGTTTTTTAATATCTTCCTAAATTGTTTGTTCCGCTAGCAAATAGCTTGCTTTATCAAGTTCTTCCTAATGTTTATTCCAAATCCTTTCTCTTGCAATCTGTTCTAGCTGGTTCAGTCCCTATTACTTTGCAGCAACAGAGAACATACTGTGTGTGTCCCATCATCCATGTGTCCAACATCTGTGTTATATGGGGAGCTTTGTTTTCCCAGCTAAACCTATTCAACTCCATCTATTTTCCTTCACCTAACTTTACCTTTCTGCCTTTTACCAGCATGGAAAATCACTAGTATTTTTTTTTCATACAACGGGTTGTTTCTGCCACAAGGTCTGATGATGCCACTAGCTTGAACAATTATCCAAGGATATTCACCTTGAGGACATGGCTAGGAACTATTATGCAAACAGAACCCAAGGACAGACTCATCCAGCTTCTCAGAAATGACCAACACTCTCCCCATTAAATCAAAAGCACAGGAGGCAGAAAAGCCAGAATTAAATGCTTTGAGCTGCTTATAATTAATTTCCACATTTAAAAGCCAAGTTACTTGTCAGAATTCCAGCGTTATCACTGCAAATGACTTCCTAAAAAATCTTATTCATCTGAGTTCTGAAAGAAACATTCCTTGCTCTTCTTCTCCCATCCTGATGTGTTTCTGGAGTGACATAAAATGCAGCTTTAAGAGAGAGGAAGTTTTACCCATGTACACACAGACTGGGTTCTAAAATTACGTGGTTGCACCCCAAACAGCAAAACATCCATTCCCTAGGGCAGAGGTAGGCAACCTTGGCTCTTTTATGATTCGTGGACTTCAACTCCCAGAATTCCTGAGCAGATAGCTCAGGAATTCTGGGAGTTGAAGTCCACGAGTCATAAAAGAGCCAAGGTTGCCTACCCCTGCCCTAGGGGCAGGGGGCAAAATCCATAATCCCCAACAAAGCCCTTGGACCTACTCTCAAACACTTTCCAAAACCTACCATGTTTTGATAAGTTTAATGTAACCAGTGGAATGAAACGTATCAGGAACTATTTGCATTTAACTTAATTTAACATTAAATGCAATGTTGCAAAAAGATAAAAGCTTTTGTCCCATCTGTCCTATTTCTCACTGTCTGAGTGAAACACCACTGAAAGACTATAGTGAAACCCATTCCAGAAAAGATAAGATATTACATTTCCAAAACCTAATTATCCAAGGACGTTTTAAAGATCCAGTGGCTACAGTCGCAACAAACGGATTCAGTTTGATTTGTTGCAGGCAAGTGTGAAGTCCAGAGCCCTTAAGGGGTTGGTGATTGAATGAACTGTGTGAATTCAGAAAATGGACTAATTAAGTAACCCAAGTTACTTCTTTTGTGTGAACTAAGTTAATGTGTCTGAAAGGGCAGGAGGGGACAATTACTTTCTCGCGGGGGAAAAAAGAAAATCTCGCAAAATTGGAATTGATTGAACTTTTTAGTCCCACCCAGCCTGCCGTTACCACCGCAACCATGCCCACCCAATTGGCCATGCCCACCCAATTGGCCATACCCACCCAATGGGCCACGCCCACTCAATGGGCCACGCCCACCCAGCACCCGACAATACATAAGTGGATTTTGGGTTGCAGTTTGGGCACTCGGTCTCTAAAAGGTTCGCCATCACTGTCCTAGGTTAAGAGAAAGAAACAATCAAGCAGAGCATGACATGGACCAAAATAGGCTAAAATATTTTTCTTTGATGTGCTAGCATTCACCTCGGGGGAAGCATTTGAACATCCAATCTAAACTTTTCTTGAAGTCTTCAGTGGTAGCGGCTGATAAAGGTTGCTCTGAGTGCAATTTCTACACCCTTCTCAGGTTCTTGTTCCCTGGGGCCAAAACTGACAGTCTCTTCTAAATTAAATGCTAATGGCCATGCAAATGATTCCACATATCCAAAGTAAGTAAATAAAACTTAATCCTAGGGGAATTACTACGGCATTATTTATTATTTTGACAGAGAAGCAAAGTAGGAAGAAACTCAGACTTTGCAAACTCAAGTAGGATTCTTTGACCTGGCAAATTCTTTCATTGCATATGTTGGATGAATCCATATCAATATTGCAACCTAGTTATGTCAGGAACAAGTAACAAGTAGAAAGATTTAGTTGTGCATTCATATGCACAGAATCAGATGAATAACTCTTCTACAGGGTTTTTTTTTTTCAATTGTTCATTAGACCTGATAGGAACCAATTTTGTTTTAAAGAGGGAAGTAATATTTCAGGAACAATGTCATTACTGTATTGGGATGTGATATTTTTACAAGTTCCAAGATAGTTGAGGGATATGTTGGTATCCCATCTTTCACTGATCAATAAACTTGCAATAATCCAGTCTCACCATCAATTCTGTTGCTTCCCTTGTCTTCCAACACTGAGCTGTTTCAAATCAAGACATAAAATCTTTTTCTCTATTTTTTCTTTTTTTTCCTTTTTTTTCTTTCTTTTCTATTTTTCCTCAATTTTTTTCCTTTCCGTGCACCTTTTTCTTTTTCTTTCTTGCTTTCTCTTTTCTTTGTTCCTTTCTTGATATTGGTTATTGTGTTTGTTTTTAATTCTCTTGTATAAAACTCAGCAGCACTTTTTCGCGCGGCTGCTAATAAAAACAGGATCGCCAACATCTGATAACGGATATGGCACAAGAAGAAGAAGTATAAAAGTTTAAATAAAATTGTATTTTTAAAAAAAGAAAAAAGGCCAATCAGATTTTCACATCCGTTTTTCTGTCTCTCTTCTAAATATTGATGCATTTTAACCCTACTGAACATCTTAAAGCTAAAGCATTTGGAACAGTAGTGTTTCAAAATATTTTGGCTGCTCCCATTGGGGACTATCATTTTTTTGGCAGTGGTAGACGTATCTCCTTCATTGCCTTCTCACTAAATGCCACGAAATGGCACAACTTTCAAACAGATCTGGAGAAAATATGATGGTTGCCGACTCTTGGCTCCCGATGGAGCGCAATCTCTGATACAGGTAGTCTTCAACTTATGACCCCAATTGAGCCCAACATTTCTGTTGCTAAACGAGGCATTTGTTAAGTGAATTTTACCCCATTTTACAACCTTTCTTGCCATAGTTGTTAAGTGAATCACTGCAGTTAATTTAGTAACATGTTACTAGGAGTCTGGCTTCCTCATAGACTTTGCTTGTCAGGAAGTTGCAAAAGGGGATCACATGACCCAGAGAACGCTGCAACGGTCATAAATATGAATCAGTTGACAAGTGTCTGAATTTTGATCATGTGACCATGGGGATGCTGCAATGGTCATATAAGTGTGAAAAATGGTCATAAGTCACTTTTTTCATTGCCATTTTGACTTCAAATGGACACTAAATGAACTGTTGTAAGATTACCTGTACTAATAAGTTAATTCAGAAATATGATATCCAAGCCCCCCAAATTTACCAAAATGCCCCCATTTCTGGCTGTGCTGCCTTCAAATAGGAAAAAGAAAGAAATTTAAGCGTACTCTTCAATTATACAGAAGAAAGAAAAAATGTTCACTGGGGCCTGAATTTGAGCAAACATGCGACAAGTTGCAGTTTTCCTGAGCTGCATTTATGGTGACTCATTAAAGTTGCCAGGTCTTTTTCTTTCCCGAAAGGAAGAGGGGCCTGAAAAAGAGACACAGCTCTTTTTAAGTGAGGCAGCAGGAGTCACACTCCCATGTATTCTGAAGCACGTCTTCCAAGTGGTTTTCAAATCATGCACCATTCTGATGTTCATCAATGCGTAATCAAGAGACGAAAGCCTAACCAGCCTTAGTCATGAGAGACAGGGCTATAGAGATTTGTTCTTTGTGCTTGTGATCAGGTTCTGCAGTAGCACATCAAAGATTATGCCTTTGGCACTTATTTGCAAAGTTGGGAAATAATTATCTGTGTGCTTATCACAGAAGTGCATGCACGTTAATGCCTTATACATACATACCAACAAAGCACTATCGGGCCATTGTTTGCAATAAGGTTTGAGTTGCAGAGCAAGTTAATACTCACGTAACTCTCCATAAGTTCAAAATTCTCTGGCAATCTCATTTGGTCTATTTATTCCACGGGACACAGAATTTACACAGATGTGTATATTTTGCCTAGCTAGATTGACGAATTCTCATTTAGATATGGAATACTAGTTGAATTGACTGACTATCTGTGTTTTCAATGCATCTGCCTTATTATGATCATATTAGCAAAAAAATAATAATAAGTCAGGGTGAATAATATCTCCCTTTTTACGACCCTGTATTCCTTATTTGGGGGGTTTCTTTTTTTAAAAAAAAAGAATTAAGCAATGCAAAATATACTGATAATTCTGAATGGCAGCTTCTCCCCCAAATCTTAAGCAAAAGCTGCTTCTTTCTCACCATCTGATCCTTTTATCTAGAGAGATGCCAAAAATTGTATTTGGCAAGTTCTGCATCCAGAACAAGTGCTTCTTTTGCCTTCATCTGTGCTTCTTTTCCTCCATGACAATCCCGCTCTTCAGACAATTAGATGCTCGGTATACCTCTTCAAGTAAGCCTTATGACCAAATGCATCCAACTTTCTCAGTTTAATCGCATCCTTTGAAAAACAGCAAGGGCTGTTTTGACTCTGAGGGTGCATCTCCGATTTATTCCAGTCATAGCTTGCCTTGAAATAATCTCGGAATTATCTTGGAAAAAATGCTGAGAATTTCCAGTTAAAGATCCTTGCTGCTGCTTTTTTAAAAAAATACCGGTATTTGTATCCATCCTTTATTATTTTTACAAATAATTCAATTTTTACAAACATATCCAACACATCTTCCTCCTCCTCCTATCCCCCACAACAATAACCCAGTGAGATGGATTGAGCTGAGGGAGAGTGACTGGCACAAAGTCACCCAGCTGCTTTCATGGCTAAGGCGGGACTTGAAATCATGGTCTCCGGCTTTCTAGCCTGGTTCCTTAACCACTAGACCAGGGATAGGCAACCTTGGCTCTTTTATGACTCGTGGACTTCAACTCCCAGAATCCCTGAGCCAGCATGGCTCAGCATGGAAACCTCTCCTTTTCCCCTCAGCATGGCTGGCTCAGGAATTCTGGGAGTTGAAGTCCACAAGTCATAAAAGAGCCAAGGTTGCCTACCCCTTGGCTAGACCAAACTGGCTCTTTGTACATGTGATGTGATGGTTAAACTGATTGTAACCTCTAAAAATATAGTTTGTTCTTATCCTTCCCCCTAACCCAGGGGTAGTCAACCTTGGCTCTTTTATGACTCGTGGACTTCAACTCCCAGAATTCCTGAGCCAGCACAGGGAGTTGAAGTCCACGAGTCATAAAAGAGCCAAGGTTGACTACCCCTGCCCTAACCAGATGCCTCTAGATATGATGGACTACAAGTGTTATCATACTCAGCACTGCCAAGTGAGGATTATAGGAACGTGCATCCTAATATAGGCAGTCCTTGACTTACAACCACAATTGAGCACCACATTTTTGTTGCTAAGCGAAACATTTGCCCCATTTTACGACATTTACAACATTTCTTGCCACAGTTGTTAAGTGAATCACTGCCATTCTTAAAGTTTGTTAAATGAATCTGGCTTCCCCATTGACTTTGCTCATCAGAAAGTCGCCAAAGGTGATCATATGACCCCGGGACACTGCAGCGGTCATAAATATGAATCAGCGGCCAAGCATCTGAATTTTGATCAGGTGACCCTGAGGATGCTGCAACGGTTGTAAAATGTGAAAGACAGTCATAAGTCACTTTTTTCAGTGCTGTTGTAACTCTGAACGGTCACTAAATGAACCTAAGTCGACAACCTTCTGCGGCTCTTAAATAGATGAAGAAATTCAATGCCTGAAATGTGCCTGCAATATACAAATCTGTATTTATGCTATAAATATAATACAGTAAATGCCATAACTATAAATATTTAACAATATTTTTTGATGCCGAAATCATCAAAGTCTCCAAGGAGTTCTTTCATCCCCCAGAACAAAGAGAGATTTTTTTTAAGAGGGGAATTCATCTCTCTCTGCTCACACCCCCAACAGGAGGTTCAACTATATTAAGATGCAAACTAGACATCAAGAATGTCTCATCTCAGAAATACCTAGCGTGAGGTCAGCGGTTAGCCCCCCTTCAATCAGAAATGTCCTCTTCCCCCCCCAGCTCGTCTCGTCTGCCGAAGATCCAATCTGTGGTTCCTGATCAAATTCCTTCTGCCTTCCTACCGCGTGTCCTGCACACATCCCAGAGCAAATCTATTGGAAGTGATGTTTTCATTAAAGAGCCCATATGGCTGCTTTTAAGCATTATTCCGCTTTTCTGCAGGTGGCTTGGCAGAAGGTAAGCAAATGTGGTGAGTTTCTCCTTTTGGGGGAACCAGCTGGTGCAAACGAAGCACCCTTGGCTGCCTCTGTGTGAGAGAGACACAATTAGTAGGAAGAGGACTCACAAGGGACTCTTCACAATTCACTCCCCCCTCCCTGCCTGGTAATTCCAGAAGACCTCTCCTATTACTGAATAACGATTACTCTTTCCCAGTTACTTACTCTGGCTATACTGTCATAACTCTCTTTAGAGCAAAGCTGCTTAATAAAAACTAGGGAGAGGAAACTGCTACTCGTTTGAAGACCTAGAGAGCTCAACACAAATTGAGGAAATGCTAGGACAGTGATGGCGAACCTTTTAGAGACCGAGTGCCCAAAACCTGGCCCCGCCCCTGCTCCACCCCCTGCCCCGCCCCCACCCCGCCGGGCCACTCACCGCCTCCAGGGCCCGCTGCAGATCACCCAGCAGCGCCATGGCAGCCATGCCCTCTGCCCACGTCCCACAGCATCAACTGTGCGTGATAGGGCGTGAGGACAGAGTCTTGTCTACGCTGCCTGGCTGCCATGTCCTTGACTGCACTGCCCCGCGCGGGCCACGCTCGGGGGCGACCCTTCTCCAGGAGGGCTGTTGGTGAGGAGGGTGTCATGGGTGGAGGCAAGGCTGGGGCAATAGCATGTATGCCCACAGAGAGGACTCCGAGTGCCGCCTCTGGCACCCGTGCCATAGGTTCGCCACCACTGTGCTAGGACAACGATCTGCACAACGCAGAGGGACGGATCACAGGCTGCAGCGGCCGCCTGCCTCAATATCATCCACTTCCTTTAAATCAGCAGGGAAAAGAACGACTTTTGCAAGCAAGCAAGATCAGGAAAACGCACAGTGGCTGCATTAGCCTTTGAACTGGGGAACAAGGCAGAGAAGTGAGGAACATCGTAACACTGGTATCCAGCTCCTTGGCAACTGTCGAAAACGTAAAACAATTTTTTTTCAGGGTACAATTCTCACGCTCGGTTGGGGAACATTTACTGAGAAGAAAAATTGTAGATCTCTGCAACAGGACTACAGGCTGGGATAGGCACTTTCGTCGCTGACTGGTTAAGTAAATTGTGCCTGTTTTTATGACTTTTGCTATGGTTCTTAAGTGAATCACGTGGTCATTATGCAAATCCAGCTTCCCCCTCCCCAAAGACTTTGCTTGTTGGAAGCCGGCTGGGAAGGTCACAAATGGTGAACGCACAACCCCGGAATGCTGCAACCGCCGTAATTACACACTGGTTGCCAAGCGCCTGAATTTTGATCACCTGACCGTGGGGATGCTGTGATAGTGTGAAGATTGGTTGTTAAGTCCCTTTTTTTTGGTGCTGTTGTAAGTTTGAACGGTTGCTAAACAGATGGTTGTAAGTCAAGGACACCTGCAAGCACAGTGAAGCCAGCAACAGCAGCAGCAGCTAAAACTATGAAAAGGAACACCTGGCATGGAGGGAGCAGGGAATGACATGGTAAATATTTAAGAGAGAATCATTTGAATATGGCGATTTACAAGTGAATATTGGGCATCAGCTTAAAATGAATGCCCAGACAAGGTGGAGAGAAGTGCTGAAGTGCCAATTAGCAGGCAGGGGTATTTTTAAATCCTTGCACGCAACAGAAAGGACACTGCTGTGGATCTGGCAGCTCTTTGATGACATACAGTATGTGATGCATTCAAAGGCAGCATCTCTGTTCTTATTGCAGCCTCAGTGAGCATCTCAGCTCTTGGCAAGGAGATGGTTCATGGCTCCTTCGCAGGGAGGCATCTTCGCCTTCTCATGGGCCTTTCGTGCAAGCAAAGACACACAGATATGAAAAATGCACCACCAGACGTGCTTGGGCTTAATGTCCTTTGATATAAATCAAGGCACAGGTTTTTTCAATTTTAAATTAATGAATTCATCTACTTTCTCAATATCCTTCCAGGGCCCCAGCAAAACATTTTTCACACTCCTATCAGAATTTTTTTTCCAGCTGCAAACAAGATCCAGAGGAAGAGGGAGAAATGGTTCACATATGAGGAAACAACTGAATCGTTCCGGACTAAAGTGGACTCTTGATTTTTTTTTTTTAAAAAAAAAAATTGTGCCTCGCTTTTTCTCCATGGAATTCGGTTTGCACGTGCAGATGTCTCTCTGTTGCAGCCCACATTTATTAAAAAACTGACTGGCTTCACACATTAGGCTAAGTCTCGGTGGTCTGTTTAACACAATGTTTGTCGAACCTGGCAATTTTTAAGATGTCTGGACTTCAATTCCCAGAATTCCCCATCCAACAAGCATTGGTTTAACATCAGTATCTTGCCTAAGCTGTATATTTTAGCATTTGATTTTGAAAGTCAACATGGTGCTGTATCCATTACACTAGTATTAGCCTACAGTTCATGCCGCCACAAGATAGATCAGTGGTTCTCAACCTGTGGGTTGGGACCCCATTTGGGGTCGATTGACCATTTCACGGGGGTCGCCAAGCAAGGCTGTCTGCCATTTTTTTTGTCTGCCATTTTTTCCCCTTTTCCGGCGGGTGCCTTACCTCCCTTGGGCTGGGCCAGCTGGTGGTCGGCCTGCTCCATCTCTGCCGCTTGCCAGCTATGCCTCGGCCGGCGCAGGGGGAGGAACCATGCATGCGCGGCGCTCCCGGGCAGGGAAAGTCCTCGACTTACGACCGGTTGGGTAGTCCTCGACTTACGACCGGTTTAGTCCTCGACTTACGACCGGTTTAGTTCTCGACTTACGACCGGTTGGGGTCGCGGCATTAAAAAGGTTGAGAACCACTGAGATAGATAGATAGATAGATAGATAGATAGATAGATAGATAGATGATAGATAGATAGATAGATAGATAGATAGATAGATAGATAGATAGATAGATAGATAGATAGATAGATAGATAGATAGATAGATAGATAGATGATAGATACAAGGCCATTCCTCTTAAGCCAGCAGATTCTTGCCGGCTGAGTGGTGCTGTCCAAAAGCCCTTGCTGTTGGTTGTAAGACATTGGAACCTCACTGGGAGCAGGTCCTGGGCTGTGGCACTGCACTGCAACTCCAGACCCAGCAAGGGAAAGGATCTCTCAGACACACTGTACACACATGTAGCAAAAGCCAAATTTGGCAGCCTTTCTCTGCTGTGCTAACCGAGGCATGCTCTCCTCTGGCTGGTTTCACACTCCACAGGAGATCCAAAAAAATGAAGCTTAGCTTGCAAATTAACCGACTGCAGCCTCTTCGGGTAGGCAAACCCAAGGAAAAAGAAGGCAAAAGAATCAGAGAAGGGATTTTTCCCCACAAATGATTAATAGTGTAAATCTATCTGTGTATTCAGGCTTCAGTGTAATCTAAGGGTTCACACACTGCGATGAGCCACCCTTTGCTCAACTGTGTCTTATCAAATAAATTACAATGGGGCAGCTTTACCCAAAATAAACAATGAGGGGTTGTGCCAAAGTATGAGACTGGAGAACTACAATCACAGAGTTCAAATATATTTGCCTGGTCTCTATATTTATTTTCACCTGCTCTATTTTCATAAATATAGCTAGAATTTCATGGAGCAAAAGCTAAATTTTCCTTAAACAGGTTTTGCAGGGAAAACCTGGGAAAAACTACCGGTAATTCACCTGAATGCAGTTTCAAATTATTAATAATCAGTATATAGAGAGATGGATTTTGATCTGGGAAGCCGATATGCACCATAAGGAGAAATAGGAACTTCTTTTTATTCAAATTAGTACATTGCCACTTTATGGAGAACAACTTGATTAATGATTTAAGAATCTGATTCAAGGGTGACAATTTATATTGATGCAAGTTTTTTAAATATTATTTTGCAAAATTATTGCTTTTCACCATTATGTCTACAATTACCATTTTTATTCAAGTTTTAAATGGTCCCTTATAAAGTTGCCTTGCATAGTTTATGGTCAGAGGGAAAATAGTAAAAGCTTTATTCCAGTTATTTATTAGTCCTTCTCGGAACAGCCGTCCCTTCTCCAAAGCAAAACAGAAGCAACCCAAATTAAGCAAAATCTATACCCACAAATTGGACACAGCGAAATAGATGGATTGGGAAAATGAGGTATTTACATTTATATGCATTTACAGAAATTCAACGGCAAAAAAAAGCCAACTTTAAGGTCTTAACTATCAGAAATAAAGAAACCAAATAAACATCCACTGGAAAACAGTTTCACAAACATTGGTCCATCGTGTAGAAAACGGACTGAAAATCTCAAGTCTATAAAACAAATTACACACTGCATATCTTCCAGGGCTTGTAGAAACAATTGAATTATATGATAAAGTGAGATAAAATCAAGAGCTTTCGGTCAGAGTTGGGCTAGCCCTAATTGTTCAAATGAAAGGTGAAAGATATATACGGGTTAGTTTTGCCCAAGAGAACTGGTCATGCATACCAACATTTATTACTGTTGCAAAATTCAGTATAATATAAAGTTTGTTGCCTTTTAAGTTAAGAACATATTGCTCAACTCTGCTCCTGGTTTTCTTGCACACTTTTAAGAAAAAAAAAACACATAATGAGTAACTACAAATGCAAAAGAAGAAATTATAGATTAAATTCCAGCTCCAGCCCTGGATTGCTGACCATACAGATAATCTTTGACTTACAATCAGTTGCTTAATGATTGTCCAAAATTACAATGGACCTTCACGAGTCTACACAGATCCAAATTAACACAGCTGCTGCTCCTTCCCCAGTTACGTAACTGCAACCAGGTTGAATTTATGGTCTTTTAATTTATTTATTTGTATCCCACCTTTATTATTTTTACAAATAGGCAGCAAATATATCCCTCACGCCTTCCTTCTATTTTCCCCACAACAACCCTCTGAGGTAGACTGGACTGAGAGATAGAGACTGGCCTAAAGTCACCTAGCTGGATTTCATGGCTAAAGCGGGACTTGAACTCACGGTCTCCTGCTTTCTAATCTGGTGCCTTCACCACTAGACCAAACCGGCTCTTCATTAGACCATTTCCATCATCCCATGGTCATGTGACACTCCAATTTGCAATTGGTTGGGGTTTTTTTGCCAGAAGCTGGCTTTTACTTTTGGTTTCTGGCAAAAAATAGCTATTATGGACAATAGATTAACTTAACAGCTTCGAGGTTGACATAAAGACTCTGGCGTTCGCTTATGACCACTAGCAAAAAAAAAAAGGTCATAAAATCAGGTTGGTTACATGATGACCTGTTTGACAACTGGCATAACTTACAACCATAATTTTTGACTCAGTCATGGTCATAAATTGAGGACTACCTGCAGTCTGATTCGTTTTCCAGTCTTGGGTTTCTAATTGGACTTTCAAATATGGTTTCATTGCTCTGAAGGAATAAAGGGCAGTTTGATAATCCCAGAACATTTCCAGTAAGAAACAAAGTAGTACAGAGCAGCTTAGTGAAGGAGGTATAGTACAAAACAACCCTTGTTCTAATAAATCCTGCTTTATGTGACAGAATCTGCCACAGCTGGCCCATTCTTCCTTACCTACATATATATTAAAATGACACGCCAGCACTATGGTGTCTAGGAAGCAGAATAAGTCCCAAACAGTATTTCAAAAACCCCAAACCATTTCTTCTCAGCTCCTTTTCCTTACCACATCAAAATTTTCTGTCCTAGACTGTTATCCGAATCATACAAGGCAACCATTAAAACACTCACAAAACCACACTTCTGCAGTATTGGTGAACAGGATTAGTGCAGAAGAATCTTGCCCTGGATTTTAAACACTATCTAACTCCACGGTGAGACTGAAACTCAAAGGGCCGGTTCGAACATGCACTCCATTTATGGTGAGCCAGATCGTGGTTTGTTTGGTTTTACCTCAGCATTTTGCGCAAACTCAACCACAGCGGTTTCTATACCACGAATTATGGCTTGCTACATTGTCGGAACCAAGCCAGAAGGGGTTTAGTCAACAGCTATGAATACATAAACATAAACCTGGTATTCAAAGACTTTGTTACCAATAAATAAATAAACAAACAAACAAACAAACCGTAGTTTAACAACATGGGCAAATCCCTTATATCTATATATGACTAAACCAGCAAAGATCAAGCAAAATGAACCTCCATGTCCCTCACCTTTTTCAGCACGTTTATGGAGTCAAGATAGTTAACCTATCTGTCTCGGAGCCACAAGCAACGTTTGTGCATGTGTAAACTAGCCTCTGAGGTTGACTCTTATCAAATGTGTATTGGTCAAACCACTATAATATTCACTGCGTTTTCTTTGAATTCTGGCGAGGGATGAATCACACACACAAGAAAATGGAAACTGATCTGGTTAGATTATCTGAGTTTTAATGAGGAGATGCCTGGAAAAAGAATCCCTCTGTGTTATCTTTCCCATCCAGAAAACTGAGCAGTGATATAGAAGGGGATGGTGTCAAAGAAAAGGAAGATCAGAGAAATGATTCACCATCTGTTACTCTCCCTGAAACCAAAAATCACATTCTATATCAGCCACAAGCCTGCAGAGTTCAAGATTTCTCAAGGTGAGAAGATATAAAGCAACTTCCTTGCCTGATTCATCAAATATCCTATGCTCAAATCTGGTCTTCCGCAGCATTTTTATGTACTACCTATCTAAGCGGAAGAACAGCACAGAGGAGATGCATTGCTATGCATATAAATATATACATGTCCATCTCCCTCCCCTCCTCCATCTTTTAACATCACTTTGTCTCATTTTCTGGACTGAACACCTTTTGGGGGGCAGATATTCTTCAAGATGTTGGGCAAAAAACTTCGGATATTCTATAGATTTAGAAGCTTGGCAAAAACTTTGGGATAGAAACATCAAATTGACTAAAGCAGCTTCATATAAAGAAAATTTGTATAAAATGTTTTACAGATGGCACATGACACCAGTAAGGTTAGCGAAAATGTTTAAAAATGTTTCGAATAACTGTTGGAAGTGTAAACAAAAACCAGGCACTTATTATCACATCTGGTAGGTGTGCCCTAGTGCAAAGAAATTCTGGCGTAAGATTCATATATGGCTGGAAAAGATAACTAAAATACATATAGAATTTAGGCCAGAATTGTTTCTGCTAGGAATACTAGGATCTAATTATGGGAAAGAGAACGCGTATTTAATATTACATATATTGACAGCTGCGAGAATAGCATTTGCCCAATACTGGAAAAATGAAGATATACCACCCGATGAGATTATAATTAGAAAAATTTCAGAATGTGCAGAAATGGATAGATTAATGTTAGAGATTAAAGAGAAAGAAGACTCAGTGTATTATAAAACATGGGAAAACTTTTATCAATGGTTAGCAAAATGAGATAATGAAAATGAAATTTATTAAGATTATTGATTTTTTCTTTTGATTAATTGATATGCTTTATAATCTGTTATTTTTGTTGACTACAGTTACTGATCATTATATTAGCCCTGTGGAATACTTGTATCCGGATAATAGTTTGCTTGCTAAAGCGTGAAATGTTATTGGGGGCAACCCCATTGTTGTACCCATTCCCACCCTAAATCCTCCCTTGAACCCCACCCTGAACCCCACCATTCATAATGACCCTCACTTTTCCCTACCCTGAAAAAACTTAATAAAATATATAATTAAAAAAAGATGTTGGGTTTTGATCTATTAGCCCTTTTTTCTGCATTTATCCCACAACTCTTTTTGTAAAGCAGCTTAATGAGCAGAGTTTTAACAAGTTGGGGGAATAGGACAAGCACAGTTTCTGGATCTGGAAAGAGACCTGTATGCTGAAAAATTTGTTTTCACAATCTGGAATAAATCCAGAAGTTCTTTCACAAATATCTCTCAGGGGAAAAAATGGATACCTTTTCCTTGAAGTACAGAAATGTTATCTGAGAACTTCATAATAATGGTGCACAGATATACAAACACACTAATGTCTATGGTAAATTGGTGGCCAGAAAGTTACCAGGCTAGAAACCACGAGATGGCGAGTTCTAGTCCTACCTTAGGCAAGAGAGCGTGCGGTGTGACTTCAGGCCAATCACCAGAAGACTGTAAGTTCTAGTCCCACTTTAGGCATGAAAACCAGCTGGGGGACTTTGGGCCAATCACTGTCTCTTATCCCAACCGCCTCACAGGGCTGTTGTAGTGGGTCGGAAAGGAGGAGGAACGAGTAATAGTCACCTTGAGTTATTTATACAAAAAATAAAGGTGGGATATAAATAAATAACGAAATGTTGAAAGGTGTGGAGGAAGCATATAGGGAAAACATATATACAGTATAATAATGCCAGGGAACAATTATCTTTGCATCACAACAATTTGATTTTCTGTCACTTGAAATCCGTCTCTGTTTGCCAGAAGATGGTGCATTTATAAGACTGACAAATGAGAGAAAAAAATAACAATCAATTGCTCAGAATACCAAAAACTCAGAACCATGCTCATATAACACCCCTTTATTTTATGGGATTAAGCAGCAATAAAAGTGCACTGTATATTCTTTAAAAATATGAGATATATGGTTTCATCACTATCCTGACAACATGTTGGCCAACCTTTCACACAAATATCTTACACATAACTATGCACTCGGTTTCAGTTCATACCCAAGGGTTAAACAGGGTGGATTTACCTTATAACATTATCAACATACAGTATTTGTTCCCTAACTTAAACAACAAATTCCCCCACCTTAGGCATGAAAAACTGGCTGGGTGACTTTGAATCAGTCACAATCTTTCAGGCCAATCCACCTCACAGGGTCGTTGTTGTGGGGAAAATAGGAGAAAAGGTATGTTTGCAGTCTGGAGTTATTTATAAACCATAATAAAGACAGGATAAAAAAATAAATTTTAAAAACACGCTTATTGCAAAAAATGAATTTGTGAAGACACACAATGATAAATAGAAGTCCAATGCCATTGTACCTTTGAAAACTGGATAAATATTTCTTTAAAAACCGAAAAGACTCTTCAAGAAAAATCAGGGGAAGGATAAACATGACTACATAAAAGAACCAATGAACTGTGAGCCACATTCTCCTCCCTTCTCAAGATAATTTGCAAGGTATGTCAATTTCAATAAATCAAATATGCAGATTAGTGGAAAATTATAAACCAGATGTTGCTTCCAGAACTGAACATGAAACACTAACTATGCATCTAACACAACTCTTTTATTACAGTGCTGTAAATGTCCCATGCAAGCTTATAAGTTGCACAGAAGTCTTCAAAATTAGTTGTTAGGAAGCCCAAGAGATAAAACATTAGCAACGATTGCTTAGCTATCTCTACTGACCTTTAGTTTTGATACTGCAGAAGACAATGCATATTGCTTCAGCCCTATAAATCATGTAAAATACTGAGAATAACCAATATTTGAATGCTGAAATAGGGAAGTGTCAAATCTCAGGAACGGGGGAGAGGAAATTAATGTGTGTCTTTGTCTTTTATCCTACAAAAATGGAAGCTGACTTCAAAGGCAGGAGTCCTTATACCATTCTAGACAAGAAAAGATTGGACCACTGTTTGTTCCAGATATTACATTATAAGGACTCCTGACATGGGCAGGGGATTGGACTAGAACAGTATTTCTCAACCTTGGCAACTTTAAGATGTGTGGACTTCAACTCCCCAAATTCCCCAGCTTGGCTGGCTACGGAATTCTGGGAACTGAAGTCCACATGTGTTAAAGTTGCCAAGGTTGAGAAACACTGGATCACTAGAAGACCTCCAAGGTCCGTTCTAGCCCTATGATTCTATGATTCACTAGTTGGAGAGAAATATTCTATATACTCTCAAAGCCACTTTTCATTTGACATTTTCCAGGCCTGTTCTGAAAGTGAAAAAGATTAGGACAATTTAGCCTTACTAGTTTGAGCAAACATCCTAATGACAATAAGGGGCATAAAACAAACAAGATTTTCCACATATATCCCAGATTTTGACTGTAGAATCTCTATAGAATTTGCATTTTTTAAAAGGTGCTGATTCCTCTTTTTATAAGCCAACAACTAAGTGATTCTGAGCTTGCCCTAAACATTTCAGTACCTGAGGCTGAAAACATTGCACTCTACGCCATTATAACTTGGGGCAAAGTCAATTAAACAATAATTAACAATATTCAAAATCTAGTGCTTCACTGTGCCTCACTTTCATGAGGCATTTTGGAGAGAAAAAGTGTTAACTTACTTTTCATACTCGATATTATCTTTGTCACATCGCTTGTCTTTGTGCTTCTCCCAGTCTTTCCCATGTTTACATGTGGTCAGAGAAATAATGTCTTTACCATTATGGATGTGGCGAAGAGCATTCCTGGTGTCGGAACCAATGCCGGTCAGGTATCTCTTCCCTTTAAAAACCAAGAGATACTTTTTCTTGGGTGGGAGAGAAGTCTTGTATAACCAGCCTCTTTCCCCACCTTTTTGAGGATGGTCCTTCGAAAACAAAGGGATGGAGATATCAAAACCAGGCCGAAAGTTCTCCACATAAAAACTGGCTTTGGCCAGGATAGCTTGTCCAATGTCAAAGCCCAAATCTTCGGTGTAATTAGGCCACGTGCCAGAATACAGGTTAAATATGAGATGGTTTTGTCCATCATTCCAAAGCTGGAAACCTTGGATTTTCTCATTGATGTTATGGACATATTGTATGGAGAGATGGTCCCTATCCAGTGTGTCAATGTTTAGAACAAACAGGCAGGCTTCCTCCGGGTTTGAGGTGTAATAACGCGACTCTTCAATGGAGCTGATGATTTTGAGGTAACTTTTCGATACAGGATCCCCTCCTTCTAGGGGGTAAACAAAGACTTTGAACCCGTGTTCCCTACATTTGGAAAAATCAAAGCAAGTCTCCATACGGCACCGGCTGTTCTTGTAAACACTCAACCTCAATTGCTGCCGGCTTTTTGGAGATTCGTCACTGTGGTCCCTTTCATTGCTCTGGAGCTCCTCAGAATCTGCAAAGTTCTTGAGAAGAAACTCGTCGGCCCAACGAGGCCAGGTCTTTAAGACTTCAGCTTTTTTGCTGGAGAAAAAGGCCAAGTGTCTTATTTGGTCTCCCCCAAACAAAACAAGCAGAAGCCAGGTGGCCAAGAGAGTCACGAACAGGTATTTTTTCCTGGCCTGCATGGGTTCATGCAGAACCCACCAAATCCTTATTTAGAAAGGAAATCAAATGGATCAACACAGCAATCCAGAAAGTGAATTATTCAGGCATGAGGGGGAATTAAATTCATTGGAGAGAAACAGGAGCTCAAACCTCAGAACTGGAGTCTAGAATGCTGCAGATGGCAATTTCTAAGGATCCAATTTCTCTCCCCATTTTAGGATATACCCTAGCCTTGAAATTCACCACTCCGTTTTTCTTGTTAGACGTGATTTGATGTTTTCTTCAGTTACAACAATTTGGTGTTGTTTTGAACCAACCCAGCCTTTATCATCTATAATCTTTACTCCATATTTATTTCAGGCTGGGTAAACAGCCTGAGTTTGATTACTATTTTTTTTTCTCTTTACCACTTCCTGGTGTTTTCCTTTTTCAATCTTCAGCTGCTGCCCTATCTTTCTTCCCCTGAGGATTAAAAAAAAATCTATGTCATTTTATCAACTCACCCTTCCAGTTTGCGACTGTATTAGGTTCTTCTATTGTTCTGCTATCTGATTTGGCCTGGCACAACCTTATTCCCTTATCACACACCTCTAGGGGATGAGCAGACAATCCAACAGGTAACTGATAAAAGTCTCACGGGATACTTGATCCTGAAAAGATCCTTAATGGAGAATATACCTTTCTTCCACTCAAGCTGGCTTTGAATCCAATTGTTTGCCTTACAAGAACAGATGAGCCAGGTGACTGTATCTTCTGCTGTCCAACAAACACAAGGAAACATTGGCAGTCCCAAATTTCTTAGATTCTTGGCGCTGGGTGCTTTCCGATTGTGACATTTCTCTGCTTCCAAAGAAATAAACTCAGATCTTCATCCACCAATAATCTTCAAGCCAAGCCAAGTTTTTTTTTTCCTGCGGTTTTCCTTTGTTTTATCAATATCACTATTCTTTGAAGATCAGATTTTCAACAAGTTTAACTCTCAACCTTCACAGAAGTCTTCCAACCCTCCCGGTTGATCTTTTCAACGCCTTCGCTTCTTTCTGGGACCCGGTTAATTCGCTCAACCCTTCCTGAAAGTCACCAACCTTTTTCTCTCTAACCGAAGTTATTTCTGTCCGGGTATAGGTTTTTATTATCCTTCCCCCCCCCCCCCCCGCAACCCGCTTAGCACTTTTCTCTCTTTGGCCGAAAAAACTGGAGCTTTCTGCGCTTTGGTGCTTGTGGTGGATCATCCGATTCTTCCGAGGCTCAAAGACCCCATTTACCCCGAGAGGGAATAAATCCGGCGGGAATCCCAGGGCAACGCACCGCAGTGCCCTTAAGCTCACCTAAGCTTCCGTCCGCCCTTCCTTCTCAGTCCATTATAGTCCGCATTATCCGCACTCGCCGGCTTCCTTGCTACGAGCAATAACCTGGCAAGCCACGACCATCCACCTTTCTCCGCCGTCCCGTCCGTCAATCGCGGCACTGCGCGACGCCGGTCCAGCTCTCGCTCCCCATCGCCGCCCTCCCCTCCTGCGCGCCTCGGCTACTCTACGCGCAGCGCTCCACTTCCACCTTCACAACATTCCACCCGCCCCCGCCCCCTCTCTTCTGATTCGTCCCCGGCCCCCTCAAAGGGCGTGGCTGCTCCCTAACTCTTTCCTAACCGAGGGCGCGAGCGGGGGGGGGGGAGGCAAGGTTGCTCATTGGCTCTTCCTGCCGCGCCCGTCCGGGATGCTGGTCCACGTGGGAAGAATTGGAGGGCCGCGGTCGGTGCGTTGCCGCGAAGGCTCCGCTCTCCGGGGGTGGGAAGAGTTCTTGGCTCGGACTCGGGAGGGCCACCGAGAGTCGGGGTGGGTTACTTCGGATCAAGCGTGAGCTTTCCAGATGGAACGGGTTGCTAAAACCTAGTTGGGGGAGCAAAAGTTGTCCCCCAGACAAATCCACCCAAAGGGCTCGCTCCAGGCTGAGATTATCTTATTTAGGACACGTGATGTGAAGACCTGGCTCTCTGAAGGTTCTAACGCTGGGGAAGATGGAGGCAAAGAGACGACAGTCAGAAGTTGAGAACTAGCTGCAGTTGAAATACCAGCATGGTCAATTGCACAAGGAAAGGACTACTGAGACCATGTAGGGCTTTTAATAAAAAATAATAATAATAGTAATAATAATAATAATAATAATAATAATAGTAGTAGTAGTAGTAGTAGTAGTAGTAGTAGTAGTAGTAGTAGTAGTGACAACAATAAACAATAACAATGTTGGAAGGGACCTTGGAGGTCATCTAGTCCAACCCCCTGCTCAGGCAGGAAACCCTATACCATTGCAGACAAATGGCTGTCCAGTCTCTTCTTTAAAACTTCCAGTGTTGGAGCATTCACAACTTTTGGAGGTAGGTTGTTCCACTGATTAATTGTTCTAACTGTCAGGAAGTTTCTCCTCAGTTCTAGGTTGCTTCTCTCTTTGGTTAGTTTCCATCCGTTGCTTCTTGTTCTGCCTTCAGGTGCTTTGGAGAATAACTTGACTCCCTCTTCTTTGGGGCAGCCCCTGAGATATTGGAACACTGCTATCATGTCACCCCTAGTCCTTCTCTTCGTTAAACTAGACCAGGGGTAGGCAACCTTGGCTCTTTTATGACTCGTGGACTTCAACTCCCAGCTGGCTCAGGAATTCTGGGAGTTGAAGTCCATGAGTCATAAAAGAGCCAAGGTTGCCTACCCCTGAACTAGACATACCCAATTCCAGCAACCATTCCTTATATGTTTTAGCCTCCAGTCCCCTAATCACCTTTGTTGCTCTTCTCTGTACCCTTTCTAGAGTCTCAACATCTTTTTTTCATCGTGGTGACCAAAACTGGATGCAGTATTCCAAGTGTGGCCTTACCAAGGCATTGTAAAGTGGTATTCACGTGATCTTGATTCTATCCCTTTTCTGCCTTGAATTTAAAATTTCTTGTTCTTATTCCTGACTATATCAAGGGTTACATGCTAATTTTAAACCGAGGTTTTGCATCCTGATTTTCTAGAAAATGTTGAACTGTATATGGTTAAAAATACATAGAAGTTTACTATTAGCTTGTAGCTGGCCTCAAAACACTGAGCTAGCATATAACAATGCTGTCTAAACTGAAATCTTGCACACCCTTCATAATTCCATAATGCTAAGATTATTACAGGGGAATTTATTCACTGTCTTAACAACTCAGTTTTGGATTTCTTCTAATATTTTACAGGAGCAGGTAGAGGGATACATTTACAGTGGCCACGGATGCATCTTTGGAAGCCTTGAAGGACCAGATTAAGGACAGTCATGAAAAAGGTGTATCCATGCAGTCTCCAGTTGATGATACATCTATCTCAGGCACATCATGAAAAGACCCAACTCTTTAGAGAATCTATGATGCTGGGAAAAGAGGAAGGAAAGAGAAAAGGATAGCCGACAGTGACATAGAAGGACTCGGTCACAGTGGCAAGAAATCCAATGTGGGAAGACCTGAAAAATCAGGTAAGGGGCTGTCATGGAGAAAATATATCTATGTGGTCACTACCGGTAGAGTCAGAGTGACTCGATGGCATATAATCACTCAGTTCTCCATTAGGAAGATCACAGATTGGCATATGGATTTGAGTTTCAGTAATATAGATTAGAAAAAAATGGCGAGTACATTGTAATTGTAGAGCAAGGGTTGAACTCAAGTTTTATTTATATGTACTGTAAAAAAAAGTCAGAAGTTACTCTTTTTTATACGTTTCTGTATTTTTTTTACATTTCTATCTGCTATTCTTTTTATATTCTCTCTTGACTATTAGTTTTTTGTTTATTTTTTATTTTCATAAAAGTTTATGATATATGCATGTTTATGCATGTGGCCCTATGTGTGTGTGGGGCACACTCACATGCACACAAAAACAAAAAAGGTCCCACATTGGGAACCAATGGTGTAGATAATTCCAAACTTGCCTTGATAATTGTGCATCTGAGTACTTTATCATTCCAACATGGAGTAGGGTCATTACTTTTACAAACACTGCTTTTTCGAAAAGAATGGTCAAGACTTGGTTGGTATTACCTATCATAATAAACTTTGCTTCTGACTCAGCATTGCATAAGATGGTTTTAAAATCCTGGTGTTGCATTAAAAGCTATGGGTTGCTTATGAGAGGTTTGATGAGCAAAGCTAAGCCATATGCCATGTTTGGTTCCCATAATGGGCTCCTGTTATAAGCTGTTTTAACCACTACAGCAAATGGTTGGAGATTGATAAGGAGTAGGATCCTCACCATATAAAGAACGGTTGCTGGAATTGGGTATGTCTAGTTTAATGAGGAGAAGGATTAGGGGTGACATGATAGCAGTGTTCCAATATCTCAGGGGCTGCCACAGAGAAGAAGGGATCAACCTATTCTCCAAAGAACCTGAAGGGAGAACAAGAAGCAATAGATGGAAACTAACCAAAGAGAGAAGCAACCTAGAATTAAGGAGAAATTTCCTGACAGTTAGAACAATTAATCAGTGGAACAACCTGCCTCCAGAAGTTGTGAATGTTCCAACACTGGAAGTTTTTAAGAAGAGACTGGACAACCATTTGTCTGAAATGGTATAGGGTTTCCTGCCTGAGCAAGGGGTTGGACTTGATGACCTCCAAGGTCCCTTCCAACTCTATTATTACTATTACTATTACTACCTGTCCCTGTTTCTATTGGTCTTTCTCGCCTGCTTATTGCTAGCTAGATATGCTATACTTAGTATTAAAGATTTAGCTTAAATATTATTTAAATTTCTGTTCTTCCCTTCCTCTCTTCAAAATCTAGTTTGGTTAAAAGTGAGTTTTTCTATCTTCATATATTTCAAAATAAGTCTAGCTTTTGCCTCAAATATATTAATTGTCTGCCTGTATCCCAGAAAACCATTTTATGGGGATATTTTACTTTGTTAATGGGATGTTCTACAATACTTTCTATTCTTTCAGCACCCTGCTTATGCCCAGGAACACATCCTCTAACAGGAGCTCCTGCTGAATTAAAATCAACAGTGATAAACCAAATCTAAACTGCGTGTTTCCAGAGTGGGTAAGCCTAACAATGCTCTTCCTATTTTGCATCTTGAAGGAGAGATAAAGAACTTCCAATAGTAATAGCACTTAGAATTATATACAGCTTCATTGTGCTTTACAGCCCTCTCTAAGCAGCTTACAGAATCACCATATCACCCCCAACAATCTGGGTCCTCATTTTACCAACTTCGGAAGGATGGAAGGCTGAGTCAACCTTGAGCCCGACAGGTTTGAACTGTTGACAGTTCAACTACAGGTAGTTCTCAACTTAAGACTGTAATTGAGCTCAAAACTACAGTCACAAATTGTACTGGTTGCTAAACATGTCACCACTTGACTGGGTCCCATTTGGCAGCCTCTTTTGTGGTGGTTGTTAAGCGAACCCATTGTACCCAATGAGGTTTTTTTTTGTGAGAAACTGGAAATAAATGTCAGTTTCTGGCAGAAAACTTAAATTGTGATCATGTGACCATAAGGCACTGCATATGGCTGTAAGTGTGGGCCAGTTGCCAAGTGCCCCAGATGCAATCATGTGATCATGGGGGGGGATCAGAACTTTGAAACCAGGTTGCAAGTAGCTCTAGGGCAGGGATAGGCCACCTTGGCTCTTTTCTGACTCGTGGATTTCAACTCCCAGAATTTCTGAGCCAGCCATGCTGAGGGGAAAGGGAGAGGTTTCCATCCTGAGTCATGCTGGCTTAGGAATTCTGGGAGTTGAAGTCCACGAGTCATAAAAGAGCCAAAGTTGCCTACCCCTGCTCTAGGAAGAACTTTGAACTGTTGCTAAGCAACTGGTCATAAGTTGAGGCCTACCTGTGCAATGGATAGATAGATAACTATGTTGAAAAGGATAGCAGTTCCAAAGAAAAGTATCTCAAAGGATCTTTCATTGGGAGGGTTCTTACATTGTTCTTCTAGCACAGGGGTGTCAAACTGCCGGCCCGCAGGCCAGACGTGTCATGATGAAACCACGCCCACAATGGGGGAAAAGCTCCGATACGTCGCGCAACATCACATGACATCGCAAGTTTGACATGTCTATTTTAGCATCTATTCAATGACAAAACTGGATTGGCAGAAAGTAAGCAATAGAATTGGTTCACCATTTGTATTAAACCATTATTTGCTTAACTATGATTTATTGAATCAACCCCAATTGGCTGGAGTCATACAACACATTTAGCTGTAAACCCTGATTGGCAAACTGTAATGACTGAATGTACAGAGCATGCTCAAACAACAGTAAGGGAACTACATGATGGCTCAAGATTTTATTTATATTATATCCCACTTTTATTTTTATATATATAAATAACTCAAGGAGGCAAACATACCTAATCCTCCTCCTTTCTCCTATTTTGCCCACAACAACCTTGTGAGGTGGGTTTGGCTGAGAGAGAATGACTGGCCCAAAGACACCCAGCTGACTTTCATGCCTAAGGCAGAACTAGAACTCACAGCCTCCCAGTTTGTAGCCTGGTGCGTTCAACCACTAGACCAAACTGAATTAGGGCACGGGTAATTTTCTCTCCATGCATATCTTCATAATGGGATCCCTGACTGATTCCCCCCCCTGGCCACCTCCCATTTCCACTTTTGTTCATTGGAATCTCTTGGTTCTGCTCATAATCTGATAATTCCATTCTTTATGAGATCACAGCCTTTCACCATGGCAACACAATTGACCTGATTTGTAGGAAAGTTGCCTGGCACATCCCTGCCAATTCGCAGCCTACTGTTATCAAAACCAACACTCTGCGGCTTTAAAACTGACATAAAGCTATAATTGACAAGGAAGGAAGGATGGGAGAGAAAAGGATTTGAGTGAGTGTCCCCCAAATGGAAATAATTGATGAGTAGATTTTAAAATAGAAGGGCCCTGTGCCATTAATTGTGCAAATAAAATAAGAATTGGAGTGAGTGCATTTTTCTTCTCTTGAATACTAAGGAAAGGAGAGGATTTGCTAAACTTTATCGTTCCACTGAGAATCCTTTGTGGAGGTTTAATCTGAAATCACCTGACATGCAGGGGAGATGTCCAATCACTATGCTAAAACTGTGGTTTTGTAAGCTGACTCCAGAGGTCTGCATTTAAACCAGTGGTTTCTTGACTTTGGCAACTTAAGATGTGTGGATTTCAATTCCCAGAATTCTGAGAATTGAAGTTCCCACATCCTGAGGTTGCTAAGGTCGAGAAATGCTATTCTACACTGTACTCAGGTATTCCTCTACTTACAACCATTCAAATTTACAACAGCATCATCGTCCTTGCACTTACAATCATTGCAGTATCCTCATGATCACCTGATCTAAATTCAGACCTGCAACCATCATGTATTTACAACAGTTGTAGCTTTCCAGGGTCATGTTCTATAATCGCCATTTGCTAGCCTCTCAACTGGCTTCCAACAAGCAAAGTCAATGGAGAACGCTGAATTTGCTTAATGACAGCATGATTCACTTAACAACTGCAGGGATTCACGTAACAATTGGGGCAAAAAAGTCATAAAATTGGGTGCAATTCAATAACCACCTTACTTAGCAGTGGAAATTCTGATTCCCATTATGGTTGTAAATCAAGGACTAAGAAGAAGGAGTCAAGCTATTCTCCAAAGCACCTGAAGCAGGACAGAAAGCAGCGGATGGAAACTAACCACAGAGAGAAGCAACCTAGAACTAAGGAGAAACTTCCTGACAGTTAGAAAAATTAACCAGTGGAACAACTAACATGGATTTAGTTAACCTGCATTAAAATGTAAATAAAATTCATTTTCCTTCAGTGCAATGAACTCAATTGCTCCTCCTTAGAAATATTTTAACCCATCAGCAGGTTAAAAATTATAATTTGGATGCACTGAAGAAGAATTCTGAGGCCACCTCTGCAGCACTCAGAAACCATGTGTGTCTTCTCGGTTGAAGTAACATTCAAGTGCCAGCCTTAGGTGTGCCTATAAGCAGGGGTAGGCAACCTTGGCTCTTTTATGACTCGTGGACTTCAACTCCCAGAATTCCTGAGCCAGCCATGCTGAGGGGAAAGGGAGAGGTTTCCAAGCTGAGCCATGCTGGCTCAGGAATTCTGGGAGTTGAAGTCCACGAGTCATAAAAGAGCCAAGGTTGCCTACCCCTGGCCTATAGGATTTTTTTATTTTTAAAGTCAAGATAGCAGTTGCACTATCAAAAATGACATCTTCCTTTCCCCTTCTTTCCTGGGGATGGAGTTCTTTGCTAAGGGAGAGAAACTTTTCACCTGTTCCTGTAAAGTTGGTAACAAATTTTCAAGCTATTTCATGCTTTTAAAAACCAGTTCTAGCACACCACTATATCTGACGCCTTGTCAGCAAAGATGCTCGAAAGATACCACTGACATTTATGAAGAACAGATTTCTTCCACTACTTCAGACCAACTGAGCTCTTGGCATTTGGACAGCTTTTTCATTCTTCGCTTTCTATCTTTGGCAAGATGTTTAGTATAAAAAATGGTGTTGTATCACATCCCCCAGGCTTCTCAAACACGCATCTTGAGCCTCGGGCTCAAAATGACATTTTAATCGTCAAGAATTGATGCTAAGGCCGTTGGGTTTTTACCTGGATTTGTTCCACTGAGTTTTTCCATCTAGCATTAAGAGTTTTTATTTGCTCTGGAGTGATTGATTGATCACTAGATTGGAAAAAGAGACATTGAGAATCGAAGCCTCCAGTCTTCTAGAGTGAAGCTGCCGTTGATGGAGGAAGCAACGTAGAAAGATTTCATTCCCCAATGAGCAGTAAAGAGAAGGTTCCTCCTATAATCCACTCCAACTACTAGGAATCTTAGCTTTTTAATCCTCTTTTAAAACATCTAAGTTGGTATCACCAAACACACAGCTGGAAACACCTAATAGTTGGCAGCACTGCTAGAGGAAGACCCCATAGGACAGTGATGGCAAACCTTTTACAGACCAAGTGCCCAAAACCCGGCCACCGCCCCCACTCCGCCTCCCACCCTGCCTGTTCCGCCCCCTGCCCGCCCGCAGGGCCATGCATCGCCTCCATGGTCCACCGCAGCAGATCACCCAGGCAGCCCTGCAGCGCCATGGCAGCCACGCCCTCCGCCCACATCCCGCAGCATCATCTGCACACCATGGGGCACTAGAGCGGAGTCTTGTCCCTGCTTCCCGGCTATGTCCTTGCTGTGCTGCTCCGTGCGGGCCACGCCCAGGGGGGTGACTCTCCTTCAGGGGGACTGCTGGTGAGGAGGGGGCCGCGGGGGGAGGCGGGACTGAGGCAACGGCAAACGTGCCCACAGAGAGGGCTCCGAGTGCTGCCTCTGGCACGGGTGGCATAGGTTCGCCACCACTGCCATAGGTGGGGAGGAGATGAAAAGTGGCAATGGGGCCGTGTGTCCACAGAGCTACTAGTTGCCCATTCCTGGTATAGAGAAGAAGAAACAAATACATTTATTGTACACTTTTTAATCTACCCTACCAAGTAGCATAGCAGTTTACAATAGAAATACAAAACCAGAATGAATAAAAATATTAGAATAACATATTTAAAAATAATTTTTAAACCATTGGCAATTGATTTGTTTATTTTATTTGTTGTTTTTTTAAAAAGCATCTTTGATTTCCCTAATTCAACAAAGACTGTCTTCCAGAAAAATAGGGATGTATAGAATCAGAACAAGAGTCACTGCTAAAAAGTCTTGTGGTCAAATTCACCTGTATATACATCCTAAATTTCCACTTAGATGGAAAAAAAGTGAAATATGGCAATTTTAAAATGGAAGGTGACTTAAAATGAAGAGGAGAGAAATGTATGTGAAATAAATAAGATCTCTATCCTCAGATTCTAAGGATAATACTTTAAAAGTAGTAACACTCTTAATAATAAGAGTTGAACATTTTCTCAAATGTTCAGTTTGTTCACGTAGATTAAAAAAAGTCCCAAGGACGTTTTCTTGGATTTGAAAACAAATACGACTATATATGAATGGCCCAGATCAAGAAGGAGGGATGAACAAGACACTCTGGTGTTAGATAGCAAAGACCCGATAATCACTTTGTCTAGGCTCTTAATAATTTAGTATCTTCATGCCATCTTTCTAGGCTCTTTCCAGTCAATCAAAATGTAAATATAAAAACTAAAATTAGTTAAATGATATAACATTATGAAAGCCACTTAACATGTTTTAGCAGTATTAAAATTGCATCAGAAAAACTCGTGAAAATATATTTTTTATTTTGCCTTTCTCTAATAGAACACTTATTACTTAGTTGATTTATGCAACTGCCAAATTGGACAGCTTTAAAGTATGTTATTACCATTACTACAGAGGTATAGAAGCTGAAGAACTGTGCTTGTTTATTATAATAAATCCAAAACTAATTATTTAACAATTATACTTTAATATTACCTAATAATGTAGAGTTGTGATATAGAACAGATGGAAGCACTGAACTTTAAATTCTGTTAGTCCAAAATATAGCAAAATTTCTTTTCTATATATTTTTACTGGAAGGATTTGGCCAGGCAATCTCTGGCAGTCAAAACTGTCTTGAAGACACACAAAAAACTCACATCCTTATTTTGGTTCCTTATTAAATAGATTTATTAAATAATAGTTGTCTATTTCCACCCATATCCAAAATCAAAAGGATATCTTCTTCCTTTCTATGTTTCCAGTGACTTGATCCACAAATCTTAAACACAATCCAAAACTGAATTACATCTCTACTTCTATGAAACACATATTTTTAATCTCTGTGTTAAGATTTTTTTAAGAAGTGTAAGATTTTTAATCTGAGGATTTTCAGAACCTGAGCATTTTATTATTTCCCCAATCAAATCTACAATTTTATTCCAGAATTTTGAATATACTGTATTTCTGCCTGTAGTATTGCATTAGAATACTGAATATTGAATAGCAAGGTTCTAGTATCCGCTGAAGACTTGACTTAATCTGTATGACCTGTGATATTTCTGATATTAGGAAGGGATTCAAACATTGAATTCACATAGGGATTGATGAGCCGTAATGATTGGGTTCTCACAAAATGCCAAAGTGAAAATAAAAAGACCCCATAATTACAATTGTAAGTCATGACAGTCGTAAAGCGGGTCATCATGTGACCAGACCAGATCTTACGGCCTTTTTTTGCAGTGGTTGTTAAATGAACATGCAGTCGTAAATCAACTGCCCTGGTCGTTAAGCAAATCCATTGGTTGCTATGGGTTCTTTTTGTAGGAAAACAGACATAAACTTCTGTTTCCAGTAAAAATATTGTAAATCACAGTCATGTGACCATCATAGCAAATGGCTGTAAATACAGGCTGGTTGCAGAGCAACTAAAATGCAGTCATGTGACTGCAGGAGAGATGGACATTAGCACTTTGAAACTGGGTCATAAGTAGTAGCTTCTGGACAGTCCATTGTAATGCTGAACAGTCACTAAACATCCAGTTGTAAGTCAAGGACTACCTGTATTCCTGCCCCAGTCCTCTCTTATCTGACCATTGTCTTGTTAGCGGCTGTTCTTCCTGTCCTTCAAGGCCATTTCCTCTTTTCTCTGCAGTTCAGTTGCTTAGAGCAGGGGTCTTCAAACCTAGCCCTTTCATGACTTGTGGACTTCAACTCCCAGAATTCCTCAGCCACAAGTTGAAGTCCACAAGTCATAAAAGGGCCAAGTTTGAAGACCCCTGGCTTAGAGCTTCTCTGATAAGAAATCCTTCACATTTTAACTTAGCTAATTCAATATGCATCCATTTTTAAAATTCTACTAATGTTTCGTATCTCTTCCACAATCGTGACCAAACTCTGGGAGTGTCCTAGGAGGTTCCCAGCTCTCTCTTTACGAGGACTTTGGAATCTCAAAGGCACAAAAGCTTCATTTCTTCTGAGCGGTGCCTCACAACCCTTTTCATCCTTTTTCAGAAAACGAGGCACGTGCCATCGCTAAAGGCCAGGGCAACTGGCACGACTGCACACCCATTAAAGGTGGGTGTGTAGAAACAGGAGCCAAAAAACCAAGAGGAGTTTGGCAGCCCCTTTTCTGACTAAGAAATTTTATTAAAAGGCAGCTGCAGCTCATAAAAGCTTTTGCCTTTTAATAAAATGCATGAGTCAGAAAAGGGGCAACCACAATTCTGCTGGGTTTTTGGCTACCCCCAACTGATATGGTTCTCTTTCTACAATGTCTTCTAGGAGCAGGGATTCAACTGTCTATGGCAGGGGTCTTCAAACTTGGCCCTTTTATGACTTGTGGACTTCAACTCCCAGAATTCCTCAGCCAGCATGCCTGGCTGAGGAATTCTGAGAGTTGAAGTCCACAAGTCATAAAAGGGCCAAGTTTGAAGACCCCTGGTCTATGGAGATTCTCAATCATCTAGGTCAGGGGTAGGCAACCTTGGCTCTTTTATGACTCGTGGACTTCAACTCCCAGAATTCCTCAGCCAGACATGCTGAGGGAAAAGGGAGAGGTTTCCAAGCTGAGCCATGCTGGCTCAGGAATTCTGGGAGTTGAAGTCCACGAGTCATAAAAGAGGCAAGGTTGCCTACCCCTGATCTAGGTCATGGTTGTCCCAAAGTTGCTTTTCCAAAAGGCAACTGGACTACCTTGGGTTTTTTTTCCCTTGAAAACATTTCGCTTCTCATCCAAGAGCTTCTTCAGTTCATCTGAGAATTGAAGAATTGAAGAAGCTTCTTGAATGAGAAGCGAAACATTTTCAAGGGAAAAAAACCCCCAAGAAAGTCCAGTTGCCTTTCGGAAAAGCACCTTTGGGACAGGGGTCCAACTCTTTACCGAATCAGATTGATTTCCAGTTACACTTTAATATAGTTAGTCCTTGACTTATGACCACAGATGACCTCCTAAATTTCTGTGGCGAAGTGAGACATTTGTGAGGTGAATTTTGCTCCATTTTACGACCTTTTTTTACCACAGCTACCACAGTTAATAAATGAATCTGGCTTCCCTGTTGAACTTTGCTTTCCAGACGGTCACAAAAGGTGACCCCAGAACACTGCAATTGCCATAAATGTGAGTCAGCTGCCAAGCGTCTGAATTTTGATCACATGACCATGGGGATGCTGCAACAGCCGTAAGTGTGAAAAATAGTCATAAGTCCCTTTGTTCAGTGCTGTTGTAACTTTGAACAGCCTCTAAATGATCTGTTGTAAGTCGAACAACACCTGTAACCCCAAGAGCAGTGCTTGGAATACGAGGTGTGTCTGCTCACCTTCTTTCTCCTTTCAGTGGGCAGAAACCTAAGCTTCCAACATGCCCCGGTTGGGTGTGGTACTTGCTGCTTGTGGTCTGGCTAGGAGCAAACTAGGAGCAGCCTGAACTGCTCGTAGTCAAGGAGTCCTTGTGTTAGTTAGCCTGCCGTTGCAGTGTTTATTTTTGTGCATGACGGATTTGTAGCGCTTTTCTAGTACGGCCCCAATAAAGCTTTTCTTTGTTTAAAGGTGAGGCTCAGGTTTGGAGTGCGGCTACTGTAATTTAAAACTCTGGTCAAGCCCACAGAAACCAGCTGTACTACAGCAGTTTGATCCTGCTTTACGGACGGAGCCCAGGAGCAGACATCCCCGAGTGCGGTCCTTCCAGAGGGGCTGCCCACAACAGCCTCTCCACAATTGGCTCTTTTTCTTGTTGTTGTTAGTTGCGAAGTCGTGTCCGACCCATCGCGACCCCATGGACAACGTTCCTCCAGGCCTTCCTGTCCTCTACCATCTTCTGAAGTCCATTTAAGCTCACGCCTCCTGCTTCAGTGACTCCATCCAGCCACCTCCTTCTCTGTCGTCCCCTTCTTCTGTTGCCCTCCATCTTTCCCAGCATCAGGCTCTTCTCCAGTGAGTCCTTCCTTCTCATTAGGTGGCCAAAGTACTTGAGTTTCAACTTCAGGATCTGGCCTTCTAAAGAGCAGTCGGGGTTGATCTCCTCTAGGACTGACCGGTTTGACCGCCTTGCAGTCCAGGGGACTCGCAGGAGTCTTCTCCAGCACCATAGTTCAAAGGCCTCAATTCTTTGGCGCTCAGCCTTTCTTACGGTCCAACTTTCACAGCCATACATTGCAACTGGGAAAACCATGGCCTTGACTCTACGCACTTTTGTTGGCAGGGTTAAAAAAGTCAGCTGTGGGACGCTGTTGCCAGTCACTGGCGAAAGCAGGAATACAGGTAGGCCTCGATTTATGACGGTTCATTTAGTGACCATTCAAAGTTACAACAGCACTGAAAAAAGTGACTTATGATCCATCTGGGCTTTGTGCCTACTGATTCAACAGCCACTGAATCCAGCAGTGATACCTCTCAGGTCCCTCTCAGCCAATTTTAGCCAACACAAATACCAAGAAGCAGAGCAACAACTCTCTTTGCACCCCATCAAAGTAAGAGCATTGTGAACAAGCAGTAAGATGCTGATTCTTCAGGCAAACCCAGTGCCTCCTTATTGGCAATTGCTGAAAGCCTCAGCTGTGCATTCTCAGTGGGGAGAGGGTTTACACTGCTCAGAGATTGCCTCCCATCGCTGGAAGCAACTTCGTCATCTATCTTTTGGCTCATCTCTCACTACTTTGCAAGCTACTGTATTGGGGTGGCATATGATTGCAGCAGCGTTTCTCAACCTTACCAGCTTTAAGATGTGTGAACTTCAACTCCCAGAATTCCCCCAGCCAGTAGGTGAAAAGTTAATAGAACAGAGTAGAATGGAACAGAACATAATATTCTTTATTGGCCAAGTGTGATTGGACACGCAAAGAATTTGTCTCTGGTGCAGAAGCTCTCGGTGTACAAACAAACAACAAAGTAATATAATTTACAGTATAAGATACCAATAGGAAAAGGTAGTAGGAAGGTTGAAAAGGATAATAGTAATACAGCTCTATTACACGGGTAAATTATCCTTAGACGTAAGACGGTGCTGTGGGAATTACTCATGAAGTTACATGGAGTTGATTTTGATTCGAAGGAGAATGAAGTGGTCACGATGAGGGTCTCTAGAAGCTGCTTTCAGAAGCTGCTGATGCTTCAGGTGATGTCCTGCTAATTAGGCTAGTTCTTATACTGGTAACAATCTTTGCTTGTTTGCTTGCTTGCTTGCGCCATGTCTTGGTAAAAAAGACCTTCACAAGTCTTTCCTTCTGCAGGACAAATTGTCCTGATGATGTATAGAGGCTGTCATGGGAGTACATCGTAGACTTCTTTTTCCCCACCCAGCTCAACTGGGGGAGCCTAATAAATGCGCGAAAAGCTACCAAGGCCGATTTAATCAGGAGCAAAACGGAGACAGGGCTGCCCTGGGATCGGCTGATGAGAAAGAGAAGTCATTTCTTCCCTGCAAAAGAGAAAGATGAGGCCTTGGACCCAATCTGCAATATTTTCAATCATTTTTTTTCTTTCCCCTCCCCCCCACCCGCCCCCAATTCCCCTTTTCCATGCACTAAGCTCATTTCATTCTGACAGGTTTTACGGCTGTGGGGGTGATCTATGAAGGGATGGCCATCCCTTCGGTCTGCGCCAGCCACATAAAATACTCCCAAGCAAGGCATAAAAAGGAGGAAAAGCTCTACTTTGGGAAAGAAACAATAGCAGGGAAAAAGACAGAGGTGGAAGGGGTGGGCAATGAAACCTAAGACTCCTCCATTTATTTGCCTCATATTGCTCCTAGACCCCCTAGCCCCAAAAGGTTCCTTATGGTTCTCTAGGGCAGTGTTTCTCAACCTTGACAATTTTAAGGCATGTGGACTTCAACTCCCAGAATTTCACAGCCAGCAACGCTGGCTGTGGAATTCTGGGAGTTGAAGTCCACATGCCTTAAAATTGTCAAGGTTGAGAAACACTGCTCTAGGGTGACTGAAAGCACATCAGCTTCAGATGGAAAGGATCTGGGGCAAAATGGCCTTTGAGGGCCATTTTCTACCCCAGTGAATACATTATTAGTTGATCGTTCGGAATAATAATGTCTCTTGATTTTTCTTCTGTGGACGCCCGGGGTCTTCTCTGTCTCTGGTTTGGATTGAGATACTTTTCAGAAAAGCCTGAGGGGAGTTGATAACCTCACACCCGGCTTAGGAGAGAGGTTAGAGGACATCAGAAAGCAGAACAGCTGCAATAGGGACAAAGAAGAGAAGTGAGACCTGGATTTATTTCTTTATTTATATTTCATGTTTCTAGCCCGCCCATCTCCCTCAAGGATTGATATTGGAGGTTCATCTTGAGATAGGGGCATCTACAACAGAGGTATGCAGAAGATGGCAGCCAGTGTTGCAATTGAGCCAATGGATGGAAACTAAAGAAGGAGAGAAGCAGCCTGGAACTAAGGAGAAATTTCCTGACAATTAGAACAATAAACCAGTGGAAAGGCTTGCCTTCAGAAATTGTGGGTGCTCCATCACTAGAGGCTTTTAAATAGAGACTGGACAGCCATTTGTCTGAAATGGTATATAGGGTCTTCTGCTTGAGCAGGGGGTTGGACTAGAAGACCTCCAAGCTCCCTTCCAATTCTGTTATTCTAAATGACCTCTTTTATGGGACATAGAGAAGAAGAGGACTATGATTGTCCAAGCATGGCTACCATCTTGACTTTCTTTTATCCTCCTGTAGAACCCTCTTGACTTGAAGCTACACAGATCCTTTCATAGGCTGACCTTCTTCACTCTAATGGTAACAATATATTTTTTTTATCAGGATGAGTTTAGTAACTGTATTTCTCCTTCTCGGAGCCCTTAAATATTAATCTTTAAAAATATGGAAAAGAATAATGCCAGAATCTCATCTGGTAGCCAGTTCAACGAGTGCAGCTAAAGTCATGAGACATGTCAGCTGATGATCTGCCTTGGGCCTCCTGAGATGGCAACCATATTTGTAGAAAGTGGTGTTTCAGTAAAGATTGTTGATCCTCAAAGCACTTCCAGACAAGAGTTTCTTCTAAGGAGGAATTTGTCCCAATAGACTGCATAATGCTATAGTCCAGGGGTCTTCAAACTTGGCCCTTTTATGACTTGTAGACTTCAACTCCCAGAATTCCTCAGCCAGCGTGCCTGGCTGAGGAATTCTGGGAGTTAAAGTCCACAAGTCATAAAAGGGCCACGTTTGAAGACCCCTGCTTTGTTTCATGTTTTCTATTGATCAGAGAACAGATATAATGATGGATGGTATTTTCCAATTAGCTTCTTTTACATTTATTATGCTGGGATAGTAGCAAACAAACCAATGGATCATCAAACCCATCAACCCAGAGTTCTCACTGGAGGCACAAATGACCAGGCACAAATTATGCTACATTATGCAAGGGCCTAGATTCCTAATGAAGGCTGTAATGCTGGGAAAGATGGAAGGAAAGAGAAGAGGATGATCTGCAACGAAGTGGATTGACTTGGTTTCATCGGTGATGGGTTCAACATTGGAAGACCTCAGTGACCAGGTGTGAGAGAGATTGTTACAGAGAAAACATATATGTGTGGTTACTAAGAGCTGACATTGACTTAATGGCACATAATCATACTGGGAAGGGAATTCTCTGTCCTCACCAGGCCTTTGTTTTTCTTTCTCCCTTCTTGGGATTGACTGGAGAAAGAAAATCAAATGCCTGGAACCATAATGAGCAGAAAAACATGGGGAAATGGCACCCAATTATTTATTTTTATTGTTCTGAAAAGGTAGAAAAAGTGAATATTTAGGTGGGAACCTGAAAGTTGGAAGAGAATAATTGATGGTGATAGCAATCTGAAATGGCCAGAGCAGCCCAGGTCAGTATCATGTAGGTTTTCAATAGGAAGTAAAATACTTTTAAGAATGAAAAGGAGGCAGGCTGTAAGTACTTCCAATTCATTTTAGATCTGATTCTTTGAAATCAGGGAAAATTAATCATGAGTCTCAAGTCCTTTCTACTGATCTAGTCCAGGGCTTTTCAACCTTTTCACCCATTGTACCACTTTTAGGATATGGCAACATCCGAGTACCACCAGTCGCCTAGCAAGGTGTCAAAAACTTGATCAAAAAAAAAAAAAGGAAAAAAGTGATAAAGTACTGGTAGTCCTTGACTTACAACAGTTCGCTTAGTGACTGTTCAAAGTTACAATCGCACTGAAAAAAGTGCCCCACAAGCCACAGCCGAGCAAGACAGCGCCCGGCGGCGCTCTTCCTCCTGTCCAAGGTTTTCATTGTTGTGAGCATTTCTGTTGAGGATTGACAGTGGGGTGGGGTGGGGTGGGTGTTTGGTTTTTATTCTCCCCATCTGCTGGGTGATTGCAGCAGGTTTTGGTCACTTCACATGACCCTGGGACACTGTGACCGTCATAAATATGATTCAGTTTCCAAGCATCTGAATGTAAATCACAAGACCCTGGAGATGCTGCAACATTCCAGCTGATCGGCGCTTCTTCTGGGCTCACAGAAGCATCAGGATCAGCACCGAGCTCCAGCTGGAGCCTGGCGCTGATCCTGGCGCTTCCACTGAGCCCTGACAGCCTTGAAGAAATGCTGATCAGCTGGAAAGCGGCACTGATCCTGGCACTTCCGCTCAGGCTTGTGCGGTGTCGCCACCGGTTCAGCTCATTCCCCTCCCCCGCTACTTTTCTAGGATGGTTGCGTACCACCTGCCAGATGCCAATGTACCACAGGTGGTACCCATACCACTGGTTAAAAAGCCCTGATCTAGTCTACTTAGAACTACATTTTGATCCAATTCAGTGCTGCATTGGCAATATGTGCTTTGCATGGCCACTGTAGAAGACACTGGTACAGAAACTTGCTGAAAATGTGGTAATTATACCGTTTTTATTCTTACAAAACAAACTACACACGGTAGTTTGTCAGAGTCCAGGAATGTGTCTACGGAAGTGTGAAATCTCGTTGTATTTCACAGTGTTGCGTATTTAATTCAAGCTTTTCTTCAACTATTGCACATTCTTAAAGTCTTTCATTTCATTTATTTATTTAATGGTCTTGTTTTTGTGTACACCCACACAAAACTCATACTCTGGGGAATGTGTAGTAAAGGGAAAAACTCAGAAGCAGCCACATTTGCATGACACAGCCCACCAAGCAACTTGGTTTAGCCACAAGTCTTTTAGCAATTCCTTTCAAAGTTTATTTTTCAACAGCCAGTGACTACCACTGGTCAAAATAAACCAGAGCGGAAATCCACAGAGTATTGTAAGTTTTATACATTCATGACATGGATGTGGGAAATAACCCACAGGTATGGAAATTGGGAGACCTGCTTGGCAATAGACTACCTGCTTGGTAGTCCTCCACTTACAACAGTCCATTTAGTGACCATTCAAAGTTACCAATGGCACTGAGAAATGTAACTTGTGACTGTTCTTCACAGTTAGGACCTTTGCCGCATCCCCATGATCACGTGATCAAAACTCAGATGCCGGGCAACTGGTTCATATTTATGATCATTGCTGTGTCCCAAGATCACGTGATCCACCTTTTACGACCTTCTGACAAGCAAAGTCAGTGGGGAAACTAGATTTACTTAACAACCGGGTTACTCACTTATCAACTGCAATGATTCACTAAACAACTGTGGCAAGAAAGGTCATAAAATGGGGCAAAACTCACTTAACAAATGTCTCACTTAACAGCAGAAACTTTGGACTCAATTCTGGTCGTAATTCGAGGACTATCTGTACTATGTAATAGAGGAAGATTGCAGTAAAGTACTGTAGCTGCTTTAAAACTTTCACGAGTGAATCTGGTTGCTTGTGCCTGACAAGAACCCTATTAATGCATACATATAGGCATACACATGAAACAAATACAATTTTGTTACTTCTGGCCTATATTTGAGCCTGGATGTTTAGGGGTTCCCCAAGGCCTGAAAAATATTTCAGGGGTTCCTTCAGCCTCAAAAGGTTGAAAAACACTACTTAATGCTCATGGGCCTCCCCACCAGTACCACGGGGAAAGAAAATGGCAAGGAATCTGTTTTCAAAGTCAAGAAATCAGTGTTTTTAAATAAGTGTGGTCCAAAGAGATTCCCCATTTGAGATTCCCCAAAGACCCTCTTCTCAGGGGTCTGCAAAATCAGAATTATTTGCCCAATATTGAACATATCCACAAACACTTAAAACAAGGTCACTCTTTTCATTATTGTTTTCTGTTTGTGAAAAATGATTGATATTAATACGGTTCTTTTTACATTTCGATAAACATTCTATGAGGATATTGATTGTAATTTTTTATATGGTAAATACTGATAAATGTAACCCATGCAACAAAAGCTCTTTGGGCATCCTCCATAATTTTTTAAAAGTGGGGAGGGGTCCCGAGAGCAAAAAATTGAAGAGAGACTGGTTTAAATCCATGGTGTAAATAGGATTTTTTGATTATTATTATTTTTTAGAATGGAGTCTGTAGTTCTGGTGGAATTGACTTGCCAGATTATCCTTCCCCAAAAAATCTGTTTCCAAGGGTCGTATTCCAGCTCAGCATCTATTTCCCTGCCCACTTCCCTTTCCCTCAGCCCCACATCTACGGTTTGCCCTCCCTTTCAACCGCATCTGAGATTCCACCCTTTTGCATTTCACCACTGCAAAGGCTATCATTTGTGATCTGGCAGCCCCAGGCAAGAGGCGAGGAGGACCCCAGGGACCGCATGCTCTTGCCAACAGAAATAAGAGGCGAGAAGAAGCAAGCCGTAATGCAGACTCCGGTCTGTTGCTCTGAGCTGCCCTTCAAGATTGCTTTGGGTGGTCCACCAGCTGGTGGGGAATTCTGGGAATCCCAGACCTAGCATAGCTGGAGGGCATCTGTGGGGAGGGGGGTACTTCAGCCGCTAGCTGTAGAACTTGGAGACAGGGCGGGGACGGACTATGAGCAGGGAGCCCCAGTATAAATTCAGTGGTGAAAAAAGCAAGGTTCTACATTTAGGCAAAAACCCCCAAATGGACAGGTATAGTATAGGGGGTACCTTGCTCAATAGTAGTAACTGTGAGAGGGACCTCGGAGTCCTAGTGGACAATCACTTAAATATGAGCCAGCAGTGTGCTGCAGCTACCAAAAAGGCCAACACAGTGCTGGGCTGCATTAACAGAGGGATAGAATCAAGATCACGTGAAGTGTTAATACCACTTTACAATGTCTTGGTAAGGCCACACTTGGAATACTGCATCCAGTTTTGGTCACCGCGATGTAAAAAAGATGTTGAGACTCTAGAAAGAATACAGAGAAGAGCAGCAAAGATGATTAGGGGACTGGAGGCTAAAGCATATAAGGAACGGTTGCTGGAATTGAGTATGTCTAGTTTAATGAAGAGAAGGACGAGGGGGGACAGGATAGCAGTGTTCCAATATCTCAGGGGCTGCCCCAAAGAAGAGGGAGTCAAGCTATTCTCCAAGGCGCCTGAAGGCAGGACAAGAAGCAACGGGTGGAAACTAAGCAAGGAGAGAAGCAACCTAGAACTAAGGAGAAACTTCCTGGCAGAACAATTAACCAGTGGAACAACCTGCCTCCAGAAGCGTGAATGCTCCAACACTGGAGGTTTTTAAGAAGAGACTGGACATCCATTTGTCCGAAATGGTGTAGGGTTTCCTGCCTGAGCAGGGGGTTGGACTAGATGACCTCCAAGGTCCCTTCCAACTTTACTATTATTATTATTATTATTATTATTATTATTATTATTATTATTATTATTATTATTATTATTATTATTATTATTATTATTATTATTATTATTAATGCATGGAAGCTTCCTGCAAGCTTTTGGGGCTACAATAGACCCTCTTTCTCAGCCCAAGAGCCACTGGGATGTAGTGGTGAAGGTTCTGGACGAGGTTAGGGAAGTCTGGAATTAGCCTAATCTAGTTTACAAGGTTGTTGTTGTTATTGTGGAGATAAAATCGGAAGGCTTGAGGAAGAAAGATGCTGCTTTTAGTTCTTGGATGAAATGTGGGACATCAATAAAGATAGTCCTCAATTTACAACAACTCATTTAGTGACCAGTTTGAAATTACAGTGGCACTGAAGAAATTGGCTTACGATCGTTCTTCACACACGACCATTGCAGCATCCCTGTGGTCACGTGATCAAAATTCGGACGCTTGGCAACTGGCATGTCTTTATGACGGTTGCCGTATTCCGAGGACATGTGATCCTTTTGGAGACCTTCTGACAAGCGAAGTCAATGGGGAAGCCAGATTCACTTAACAACCATGTTACTAACTTAACAACTCCAGCGATTCACTTAACAACAGTGGCAAAAAAGGTCATAAAATGGGGCAAAATCCACTTAACTGTCTTGCTTAGCAACAGAAATTTGGGGCTGTGAACTGAGGACTACCTATGTAGCAACAAATAAAATATATTAACAAGAATGAGACAGAAGGGGTCTGAACATTTAGGACCGTGACCGGAGGCACCAGTATGCTTCGCTCACTCCAGGTTTCCAGCCCTCTCATGCAGCAAGTCCTCAACGCATGTTTTACAGATGATTAAAGTTTTCTCCGATATTTTAAAAGGTCCCATTGTTCTTCACCAAAGCAACTCATTTGCAGGATTCTTCAACAGGCCAGGTATCTCCACGGGTTCCTTCCTTCATAAAGGGTGGTCCTCCTGTTGGATGCGGTTCCATGCCCCAACTCTTAAATTTCTACCTAGGTGTGTAAGTCTTTGGCTTCATTCCTGTCCTCCAGAAGATAATTTCTTTTGTGTCAAAATGCCAGATTGTTCCTTCTTCTCCATACTTATCCACCTAAAGCAAAGCAAGATACAGTTCATGCGGTAAGAGATTATTCAAAGAGATCCTTGCCAAAGCTGTTCCCCCCCCCAAAAAAAGTCTTGAGTAGTGCTTGGGGAAAAAAATGTTATGGAAAGAGCCTTAAAGTACCTTTGGCCCAATCCACCCCCCATTCATCCCGGCTACAATCTTGTCAGGCATCATCAGCTAGAACTAGTGTCTCTCATCTGCCATGTCATCTCCCCCCCACTGCAATGCTCTGGAGAACCTCAGGCTGGTGCTTGGAGGAACTGTGAAAAATTAAGCGGCTGCCAGAATGTTTCACTGTACCACTCTTAGTCAAGGAAGCACCTAAAAGGACAGTGAGTAGGTCCCTATTCCGAGATCTCAGTTTGGTTCCTTCCAGATGGAGCCACCAAAGAGGCTTCAAGTAGCTCCATCAAAGGCTTGTGGCACATTGTGACTGAAAGATCCAAATTGCCAGAGTTCTCAATCTGATATCTTCTCAGGTATCCCCCAGATTTTAAGCAGTAAGGGCTGGAAAAAAGAATTCATGGAGAGAAGTTCACAATTTCTTATACTTAAGCTACCTAAAGGGTGAATAAAATTTTCTGGGCTGCAAAGGTGCATCTGGGACATGATTAGACTCTAGAAAGAGTACAGAGAAGAGCAACAAAGATGATTAGGGGGCTGGAGGCTAAAACATATAAAGAACAGTTGCAAGAATTGGGTATGTCTAGTTTAATGAAGTGAAGGATGAGGGGGGACATGGTAGCAGTGTTCCAATATCTCAGGGGTTGCTGCAAAAAAGAGGGAGTCAAGCTATTCTCCAAAGCACCTGAAGGCAGGAGAAGAAGCAACAGATGAAAACTAACCAAGGAGACAAGCAACTTAGAACTAAGGAGAAACTTCCTGACAGTGAGAACAATTAATCAGTGGAACAACCTGCCTCCAGAAGCGGTGACTGCTCCAACACTGGAAATTTTTAAGAATAGACTGGACAGCCATTTATCTGAAATGGTATAGGGTTTCCTGCCTGAGCAGGGGATTGGACTAGATGACCTCCAAGGTCCCTTCCATTATCATCATCATCATCATCATCATCATCATCATCATCATCATCATCATCATCATCATTATTATTATTATTATTATTATTATTATTATTATTATTATTATTATTGATGTAATATTACTGTAGTGGGAATTTTAGGGCAAGCTTTTTTTTTAAGTGCTGTACCTTCACCACACATTAAAATACCCATTTTGCTCCTTACCTGCGTTCAAGTCATAGTGTGAAAATTTTGTTCTCATTCCAACCTATTTTGTGCAATAGACTGGAAATCCAGGTAGGTTGTAAGTTGCTGGAACAATAATTGAGTCATGAGAGAGACATGTTGTTTGACCACTTCAGCCATATAATTTTCTTTAAAATTGTCTTTTCCTAGAAAGACGTTTCAAAGCTTGAGTGAGAATTGAGTGCAAGCGAGTGGGAAAGTGATCCTGTCGCTGTAGTGATCCTATCGCTGTTCCTAGGCTGAAACTGGGATCTGAACCTAGGTGTGTACTATTTGGGGATCTAGAAAGATTACATCACTTTTTTTCCAATAAAGGGAGAATATTTGCAGCTCAGGGTTGAAATGAGGGGTCCTTGGTGCTCTCTGAGCTTGGTTGTTTTCTTGCAGACGTTTCATTGCCCAAACCAGGTAACATCATCAGTGCTAGCACTGATGAAATTAACCTAGTTTGGGTAATGTAATGTCTGAAAGAAAACAACCAAGCTCAGAGAGCACCAAGGATAATAATAATAATAATAATAATAATAATAATAATAATAATAATAATAATAATAATAATAATAATAATAATAATAATAATAATAATAATAATAATAAAGTTGGAAGGGACCTTGGGGGTCATCTAGTCCAACCCCCTGCTCGGGCAGGAAACCCTATACCATTACAGACAAATGGCTGTCCAGTCTCTTCTTAAAAACTTCCAGTGTTGGAGCATTCACCACTTCTGGAGGCAGGTTGTTCCACTGATTAATTGTTCTCACTGTCAGGAAGTTTCTCCTTAGTTCTAGGTTGCTTCTCTCTTTGGTTAGTTTCCATCTGTTGCTTCTTGTCCTGCCTTCAGGCGCTTTGGAGAATAGCTTGACTCCCTCTTCTTTGTGGCAGCCCCTGAGATATTGGAACATTGCTATCATGTCCCCCCTCGTCTTTCTCTTCATTAAACTAGACATACCCAATTCCAGCAACCGTTCCTTATATGTTTTAGCCTCCAGTCCTCTGATCATCTTTGATCCCTCAGGCATCGCTTTTCTCTGCTATGTGTATTCACTGCTGTGTTCATGCATTATGCTGAGGCCATAATGTGACTCATTTGATTTAGGCTTATAATGCTATATTAACCCAGTCACTGTAATTTATACATGAATGTCCATGGTTTAGCATCTTGTGCCAGCCCATTATGATTTATTGAACAAATTATGGTTAAGCAAATCACAGCTCAGGCTGGTAGGTAAACCCAATCTCTAGATCAGGGGACTTCAAACCTGGCCCTTTTATGACTTGTGCACTTCAACTCCCAGAATTCCTCAGCCAGTCATGCTGACTGAGGAATTCTGGGAGTTGAAGTCCACAAGCAGAGGTCTTCAAACTTGGCCCTTTTATGACTTGTGGACTTCAACTCCCAGAATTCCTCAGCCAGCATGACTGCCTGAGGAATTCTGGCAGTTGAAGTCCACAAGCAGGGGTCTTCAAACTTGGCCCTTTTATGACTTGTGGACTTCAACTCCCAGAATTCCTCAGCCAGCATGCCTGGCTGAGGAATTCTGGGAGTTGAAGTCCACAAATCATAAAAGGGCCAAGTTTGAAGACCCCTGTTCTAGATGGTCTTTGGCCCAATGCGGGTACAGTAATGTGCAAGAAGCATACTCATGATTTATATATATATATAAAAATAGGTGTGGAGGTCTCTCATTAAGTAGGAGCGTGGTTGTACTTTTTCCCCTACAAAGGCACAACCAGGACATTTTCCTCCCTTTCATTCCCTGCTACTTATGCCAATGAATAATCTGTCATTGGCATCGGTGCTAATTTTCTTTGAAGCCAACACCAGCTTCAGAGGAGAGATTTTCCTCAAAACTGCCAGAGGGAAGGAAAAGTTTAAATTTGTGTTCCATGCTGGCTCTTGCTCTGTTAATTATTCTGCTGCTTCCAAGTTAATGCAATTAAAAAAAGAAAATAGAATGTTATAGAAATGAGACTTGGACCCTGAGATAAGATGAGCTACCTTTTGAAGACATTAAAAGTACACCTGGAATATTATATTTGGAGTGATCTGTGTGTGCATCGTTAATTGGTCTGTTTACCCAATATTTGGGATTCCTTGCCATTCAGCTACAGGATTAGATTTGTACAACATGCTAACCTTGCTGTAGTCGGTTCAGTGAGTCATGCAAGGACAGCATCTGTTGCTGTTGGTCCTCCTATTAATTCTCAAAAGTTGCTTTTTGACAAATGGCCGTTTCAGGAGGTCAGATTTTCAGCAAGAAGAATGCCAAAGGGGAGGGTTAAAATAGAATAGAATATGCTTTATTGGTCAAGTGGAATTGGACACACAAGGAATTTGTCTCCGGTGCATAAGCTCTCCGTGTATATACAAACAGCAAAGTGATAAGTCATAGATCATGAATCATAAGATACAATCATAAATCATCAGGTAGAAACAACAAGTTATAGTCATAAGATATTAATAGGAGAAGGTTGTAGGGAAGATGGGAAGATGAGAAGGATAATAGCAATACAGTTCTACTACGTGGGTAAATATCTTATGTGGGAATTAGATGTTTAACAGTGATGACATGGGGGGGGGGAATACCTTTTTATCTAGTTGCTTTGGCATGTAATAGTCTATAACAGGGGTAGGCAACCTTGGCTCTTTTATGACTCATGGACTTCAACTCCCAGAATTCCTGAGCTGACTCAGGAATTCTAGGAGTTGAAGTCCATGAGTCATAAAAGAGCCAAGGTTGCCTACCCCTGACCTATAGCGAAGTCCTGAGGGGAGGAGTTGAAACAGTTTATATCCAGGGAGTGAGGGATCTGTAGATAGTTTCTCAGCCCTCTTTCTGGTTCATGCACTATACTGGTCCTCAGTAGAAGGCAGGCTGGTTGCAACTGTTGTTTCTGCAGTTCTAACTATCGGTTGAAGTCTGTATCTGTCCTGTTTGGCTGCTGCACCAAACCAGACAGTTATAGAGGTACAAATAACATGAAAATGACATGAAAATAGAAAGAGAGAGAGAGCGCATCCTTTTATGCTACTATCTGATCCAGAATTTTCAATTTAAGAGCAAACACAAGGACATCTGGAGGAGGGTGAAGGGTGTATCAAAAAGTGAAGGCAGTGGCCAAGATTATACAAAGCCATTTTTTTTTACAAGTGTCACACGTAAAATAGGGCAAGGCTTCAAAATCGTGGTCCCGATTTCAAATTGATCTTTTTGACAGTGCCCCCCCCCCACACCCTGTAAATACAATTACAGATAGTCCTCGAATTAGGATCACAATTGGGACTAGAACTTCGATTGCTAAGTGGGGTAGTCATTAAGTGAGTCACACTCAATTTTGTGACTTTTTTTGCAAGATTGTTAAGTGAATCATAGGGCCATTAAGAAAATCCAGCTTTTCCCGTTGACTTTGGAAGTGGGAAGTGGGTTGGGAAGGTCACAAATGCCACAACCATTGTAAATGTGTGTCAGGTCCCAAGTGCCTGAATCATGATTGTGCATCTGCAGAGACACACAACTGTTGTAAGCACCAGGAGTAGTCATAAGTTAGTTTTTTCAGCACAGTCATAACTTTGAATGATCATTAAACAAATGGTCATAAGTCAAGGAATATTTATAAGCGTGGAATGAGAATACAATTAAGATTCCGTTGACTGATCCCTTATTTTTCCAAGGCTGTCAAGAGGGAGGGTTAGTTGTGTTTTGACATGGCCTTATGTTCCTGTATAATATTTTTCAGTTGTGATTATCCCTTAATACCTCAGAATGTAGCACAAGATGTGTACATCTCACAATTCATCCTCTACGCGCACACACACGCACACACAAACAGAAATGCTCACTGGATCGCCTTATAAGGACATGCGATGTTTTTCAGCCGGCATTTGCTTGCCCGTTTGCAACCTGGAGATCAACTCTCTTATCTTTTTAATTTCCTGAAATGTCCTCACTCCCCAACAGTCACCCCTCCCTTCTTACTCACCTCAGCCTTGGATGCAGTTTCCCCTGCCTTTCTCAAAGTTGCTGTTGGGTTGTAATTTTTAACATTACTTCATGCACGGTGAGTAATCACATTAATTGTCTGGCATTTTATGTCTTTGAAACGATCACCTGGATCATTCTGGTTTCATTAGGAAGTTAAATACTCACTAGCTAAAATGGAAAATCCGAGAGTGGTATTTGGGGTTTTTTTCCATGCAACTCCATTCACTGGACCTTCGACTAAGAAGATCTAGAGATGTTCTCCAAGGGAATACTGACAGCCAAAAAGCTATTAAGATGGATCCTGTTGAAGGTGGAGGAACTAAAAGAACAAGATCAGAGAAAGGGCTATATCAAAATTCACCTGGCTGAGTTGTGGCTTCTCCCAAAGGTTGCATAAGGACCCATCACCAAGCCTTGTTTTGACATTCAACAAAACAGACTGAACAGCTGAAAGCTCCAGAAAAGTCCCATAAATGCCTGCACTGAGGGGGCCATTATTCTCTCTGCCTCCCGTAAATGTCCCAAAAGGAAGGGGGTTGTAATTAACAGCCTGTTCTCCAAAGCAAGGACACTGTGATTTATTTTTCATAAACTGGTCCCCAGAGAGCCTAGCAGCTCTCATTAGTAAACATTAATTTCAGTTTATCCTTCTGCTCCGTTAACAGGGTTTGTATCCTCATGCTGCGTTTGTTCCAGGCAAGAATCAGAACAGTTGAGAGGGAACACGTATGGCTTCTCTCAAAAACAGTTTCCAGGTAACCAGGGCGGTCCGCAAGGTGTGATCCAAAACATCAAGTGGCAGCCATGATGGAGCCAGCAAAGTTCTGCCTGGTTTATATTTTTTTTTGTATGTGCATCATCTAGAAAACAGGTGGATTTTGATGGCACCACGGTGGTTCCATCTCGACCTTTTGGACCTGGAGGTAACCTGCAGGTAATTCAGGGGGGGGGGGAGAAAAGAGTCCCCTGATGATAGCAAGAAATTAAAAACCCAAGGACTGGATGGGGACCCATCATTAAGTGTTCCCATGCATTTCTGCTTTTAAAGCCCTTGTAGGTTTCCATTTGAGGGTCTTATCTTGGGGAAGATAGTTTAGATCAGGGGTAGGCAACCTTGGCTCTTTTATGACTCGTAGACTTCAACTCCCAGAATTCCTGAGCCAGCATGGCTCAGCTTCCTTTCCCCTCCTGGCTCAGGAATTCTGGGAGTTGAAGTCCACGAATCATAAAAGAGCCAAGGTTGCCTACCCCTGGTTTAGATTAAGGTACAGTGCAGAAGGCCTCAGTTTTCCTTTTCTGGTTCCAAGAGCCCACCCATCCCCAAAAGAAAAAGCAGGCAAGTGGGGGGGGGGGGGAAGGGGAATGACAGAACAACAAAAAGATTCCAAGGGATATAATATGTGCCTGATATCTTCACCTCATTAAAAAAAAGGTGTAAATCAAATAAGAAATTAGAGCCATTTTATTTTCTGCTCCTGTTCTCTTTTAGAGATCAATCCTTGATAAGTCATACAAAGTCCCAGGCAGCCCTCAAGCCAACTTGGCTGCACCTATCTGGGTTATAGAAATGTGCGCTTTTATGTGTGCATGTATGTTCATGTTCCATTTATGTCCTCCAGGTATCGGGGCAAGAAGTACGTGCTTCTCTCCTCAGCCTCTGTTTTATCCTCCCACCCAGCCAGCAAGATTGGTTAGGCTGAGAAATGGTGGCTGGGTTTCACCATCTCGTGACTTACAGAGCCGACAAAGCCAGAACTGATGAGTTCTACTAAGCCAGGAATTGTGTTTTACAATTCAAAATGGCTGGTTTTGTACAGCATGATAGACAATCCACCTCTTGATTTAGCACAGGGGTAGGCAACCTTGGCTCTTTTATGACTCGTGGACTTCAGCATGGCTGGCTCAGGAATTCTGGGAGTTGAAGTCCACGAGTCATAAAAGAGCAAGGATGCCTACCCCTGGTTTAGCATAAATGAATAAACTGTGATTGACCCTAGATTGTCCAATGAATCCTTCCTACTTGTAATAACACCCTGGAGATAAGTTTAGTCCATTTTTCCCAATCGCTGTCCTCCACCAGTCCAACCTAAGCAGTGTTGTTGTGGCTGCATTTGGATTTGTTAGATGTTGAGGGAATGTTATGGAAAGCAGAATAACTGCCCTTCTGCTCGCTCGCTCTCTTGTCTTTTGGAAAAGAACAGAATACTTTTTATGCAATATATAAACTTTCTATGGGGTTGCTTAGACAGACAGACAGACAGACAGACAGACAGACAGACAGACAGACAGACAGACAGACAGATAGACAGACAGAAGAAAGGAAAAGGAAGGAAGGAAGGAAGAAAGGAAGGAAGAGAAGGAAAGAAAGAAGGAAAAGAAGGAAAGAAAGAAGGAAAAGAAAGAAAAAAGAAGGAAAAGAAAGAAAGAAGGAAGAGAAAGAAAGAAAAGAAGGAAGGAAAAGAAAAAAAGAAAGAAAAAGAAAAAGAAAGAAGAGAAAGAGAAAGAAAGAAGAGAAAAAAAGAAGGAAGGAAAAGAAAGAAAGAGAAAGAGAAAGAAAGAAAAAGAAAGAAAAGAAGGAAGAGAAAGAAAAGAAAGAAAGAGAAAGAAAGAAAGAAAGAAAAAGAAAGAAAGAAAGATTTTCTATCAGAGTGCTTCTAAGATTGTTTGGACATTCTCTTCATATTTATAATAGGTAAAAAATATATCTTAGACTACAACCCACATCAGCCTGTAATCAAGATGACTGTAGTTCATAAGAATAGTAATCTAAGACTAGAATCCAGATTAGGAAAGATGGACTAAAATATCTCCAGCTTCTTGGCAATTCCTAGGAAGTGTTAAGGAAGAGAATTCTCAGTGCTGATCCTCTCATTAAGCCTGTGGCGGTCATTACTTCCTGTTAAGATATACATGGGTGGTAGCGCATTCTTGGTGGAGAGAACTGGATAATCCCATCCTGCTCAGGACCTTCATGCCTTCAGAAATGGTCAAAGTTGCTACCCCATTACCAGAGATGAAGAAAGGTTTCAATTATCAGCCCAACTGGCTTGTCTATATGGAATGGGGGTAATGCCATCTTATTCAAAGTTCAAAACAGCAAAATAGGTCAGCCTTTAAAATTTGGTACAAATTTCTTTAGTTTTTTTTTTCCATCTTCCAAAGTATTTTGTAGACCAGGGGTGGGCAACTATGGCAACTTTACCACCTGTGGATGGCTCAGGAATTCTGGGAATTGAAGTCCACTGGTGGTAGAAGTTGCCATAGTTTCTCTTGGAGAAAACTACCCCACAGAAAGGGAATGCAAAACCACCAAGTGGAATCTTCACAATTCACTTTGGATACGCTCATGTCTATTTATCTGATCAAGTGAAGGAGGTCAGGATATATAGCTAGACTGAGCCAAGCCCATCAGGAAAGGACACCAAGCAAACATACTTCCCAACCATTGGCAGCTTGCAGATGTCAGTGGCGTTGGGCATAAACCGCTTTCCCCCCAAAATGTCAATCTGGCCATCTGGGAACAATTTTCTTCTTCGGCTCAGCTCAAGTGATTTCCGCCTGTTTGCAGAAAACACGTGAGTCCTTTCCCCCAACAAAGTTCAAAAACGGAAGCCCTGCGTAATAAATAAATAAAGGGAGAAAGCGGTTCTATTTAAAAAGTGGCTCTTTCAACATAATTCCATTGTGTATTTAATGAAAATCAGAAGCCTCTGGTGGTACAGCTTCAAATGAAAGGGAGAGCCGGTTTTTCTTGCTAATTAATAGGTTTAATTGTGCTGCTTTGAGATGAGCTCAAAGCGTTAAGTACAAAACAGGCTAGAAAAGTAACGCTGCGCTGCCCTTCGGCTGTAGATAATATTGAACAGATTCGATAGCCGTTTGTTTTCTGCTCAGTGTATGTATTTATGTACAGGTAGTCCTTGACTTACAGCCACAGCTGAACCCAAAATTTCCATTGCTAAGCAAGACAGTTAAGTGCATTTTGCCCCCTTGTTTAACCTTTCTTGCTGTAATTGTTAAGTAAATCACTGAGTTGCCAAGTTAGTAACATGATTGTTAAGTGAATCTGGCTTCCCAGGTGGAATAGGTGGTACCTTGCTCAATAGTAGTAACTGTGAGAGGGATTTTGGAGTCCTAGTGGAAAATCACTTACATATGAGCCAGTGGTGTGCTGCAACTGCCAAAAAAGCCAACACAGTGCTAGGCCGCATTAACAGAGGGATAGAATCAAGATCACGTGAAGTGTTAATACCACTTTACAATGCCTTGATAAGGCCACACTTGGAATACAGCATCCAGTTTTGGTCACCACGATGTACAAAGAGTCCAGAGAGGAGTAACAAAGATGATTAGAGGACTGGAGGCTAAAACATATAAGGAACGGTTGCTGGAATTGGATATGTCTAGTTTAATGAAGAGAAGGACAAGGGGGGACATGATAGCAGTCTTCCAATATCTCAAGGGTTGCCACAAAAAAGAGGGAGTCAAACTATGCTCCAAAGCGCCTGAAGGCAGGACAAGAAACAACAGATGGAAACTAGCCAAGGAGAGAAGCAACCTAGAACTAAGGAGAAACTTCCTGACAGTGAGAACAATTAACCAGTGGAACAACCTGTCTCCAGAAGCTGTGAATGCTCCAACACTGGAAGTTTTTAAGAAGAGACTGGACAGCCATTTGTCCGAAATGGTATAGAGTTTCCTGCCTGAGCAGGGGATTGGACTAGAAGATCTCCAAGGTCCCTTCTAACTTTATTATTATTATTATTATTGTTGTTGTTGTTGTTTCCCATTGACTTTGCTTGTCAGGAGTTTGCAAAAAGTGATCACATGACCCCGGAACACGGCAACCGTCATAAATACATGCCAGTTGCCAAGTGCCCTAATTTGGTTCACATGACCATGGGTTTGCTGCAATGGTCATAAGTGTGAAAAATGGTCATAGGTCATTTTTATCAGTGTTGTAACTTCAAATGGTCACTAAATGAATGGTGTCAAGTAGAGGACTACCTTCTATTCCCCCCTTTATTATTTTTAATAATGATTAAATTTATTTACATGCTGGTTAAGGAATTCTAGGAGTTGAAGTCCACAAGTTTGAAACTTGTCAAGGCTGAGAAACACCAAGAATTTTTTAAGATCATGGTAGAGATGGAGGCGCTTTAAATATGTTTTTGCCTGTGCACATGTATCCAACAACACACCCCAACCTCAAGAGGGGGACAAATGAACGGAATGCCAGTTGTGGCAGCTGATGAAAGATAATAATCTAATAACTTAAAAACAAATAATGTGGATTTGTGTGCCGTTTCTAGGCGTCAGTGAAAAATACTAGTTCATGTGTCCAGAACAGAGGAGAGAGTTCCTTTGGTCTCTCCAAGTAAGAATTTTTTCAGATTTGTTTTTTTCTGCAGACCCAGCCCATTTTCAAACTCTTCAGACAGTTTCTCCCCGTCCCCATTTCTGATCTGTTTCTAGAGATAGCCTGCTGACAGATGTCAGAAGCAGATGGACAGAGCCACGAACTCTTGGATATAATTGATGTCCAATATTCCATCAGATTACGAAGGAGGAAAGCCTTTGATGGCTAAACGGTTATAGGGCTCCCCCCACTGGATTTCAATGGATAGGCACTGTTTTGTTTGCAAACAAAAAAAAAATAGGACGGGGCTGGCAGATAAGAATAGATTAATTCAGTGAGTCACCACTGAATTGGATTCAACTCTGAGTGAGTACATGTTCACATCTTGCCATTTCAACCTCTCTCTAGTAATGACTAAGTACATTCCTATCATTTTGGAGATTCTATCCTTCTACTAGTACCATCCTTCTATTAGTACCACTTTATAAAACCCTAGTAAGACCACACCTGGAATACTGCAGCCAATTTTGGTCACCATATCACAAAACAAATGTTGAGAGTTTGGAAAAAAATCAGAGAAGAGCAACTAAGATGATCAAAGGCCTGGAGGCTAAAACATACAAAGAACGGCTGCAGGACTTGGGTTTGGCTAGTCTAAAGAAAAGAAGAAATAGGGGAGACATGATAGCAGTGTTCCAGTATTTGAGGGGCTGCTTTTGTTCACCAAAGCACCAGAGAGAAGGACAAGAAACAATGGTTGGAAACTGATCAAAGAAAGAAACAACCTGGAATTAAGGAGAAACTTCCTGACAGTGAGGACAATCAACCAGTGGAACAGCTTTACCCCCAGAAATCGTGGGCGCTCCATCACTGGAGAATTTCAAGAAGAGACTGGACATTCACCTGTCTGGGATAGTATAGGTTCTCCTGCTTGAGCAGGGGGCTGGACTAGAAAACCTCCAAGGTCCCTTCCAGCTTCTATTCTATTCTATTCTATTCTATATCAATCTTTTTTTTTAATTGGCAACTATAGATGGGCAGATTTCAACTCCCCGAATTCTCCAGCCAGAATGCAGGCTAGGGAATTCTGGGAGTTGAAGTCCACATATCATAAAGTTGTCAAGGTTTAACAACACTGATCAACATTATATAATCCACCATCTGTTCAACCGCATGCCTAAGATATAGGACCTTCTATGTGCTGATTATCTTAGTCTAGTGCAGGGATAGGCAACCATGTCTTTTTTATGACTCATGGACTTCAACTCCCAGAATTCATGCTGGCTCAGGAATTCTGGGAATTGAAGTCCACGAGTCATAAAAGACACAAGGTTGCCTACCCCTGGTCTAGTGGTTAAGGCACTAGGCTAGTAACCAGGAGAGTGTGAGCTCTAGTCCTGACTTAGGCATGAAAGTCGGCTCCATTTTGAGCCCCCCCCTCCTCCGGCTATATGACCCAGAGTAGAATGTATGTTGCCTATCTTGCATTTCACATTGCACACGTACGCACAATGTAACACAAGGGGTAAGCAGAAACTCATAAAAACACTTCCTATAACCTTTGCAAGTTTTCCTTCCCTCTTTTGTAAAGTGTCCTGTTGTGCCCATTTCCCCCCCCCCTTTTTTTTTTTATCATGTCCGATTCTCGGAGATTTCCTGTACAGGTCCTTGAAGTTTTCTCGGCAAGATTTCAGAAGTGGCTTGCCATTGCCTCCTTCCTAGGGCTCAGAGAAAGTGACTGATCCAAGGTCACCCAGCCCAAGGCAGGACCTAGAACTCATTGCCTTCTAGTTTCTAGCCCTGTGGTGGCGAACCTATGGCACGCGTGCCACAGGTGGCACTCAGAGCCCTCTCTGTGGGCACGTGCGCCGTCGCCCCAGTCCTAGGCCTTCAGCTGGGTTTTATAAAACCTTTTCACTTTAGGCCTCTGCCGCTGTGTACAAAAAAAAAAAAAGGTTCAATCAATCAGTCAATTTCAACTTCTCGCAGGAAAAAAAAGATCTCACAAAGTTGGAATTGATTGAACTTTTTAGTCCCACTCAGTCTGACTTTACCACTGCAGCCTCGCCCACCCAATGGGTTACACCCACACAATTGGCCACACCTACCCAATGGGCCACACCCATCCAATGGGCCATGCCCACCCGGCACCCGATTATAAATAAGTGGGTTTTGGGTTGCAGTTTGGGCACTCGGTCTCTAAAAGTTTCACCATCACTGTTCTAGCCTGATGCCTTAATCACTACATTGTGGTTAAGAATCTTTTCCAGTCTTTAGGAAACACAGATTTGTTCCATATTTGTCGACACAGAACAGTTAACATTTTAACCGCCTCATCTCCTACAGCAGTGATGGCAAACCTTTTAGAGACCGAGTGCCCAAACTGCAACCCAAAACCCACTTATGCATTGTTGGGTGCCAGGTGGATGTGGCCCATTGGCTGGGGGTGGCCCATTGGGTGGGCGTGGCTGCGGTGGTAACGGCAGACTGGGTGGGACTAAAAAGTTCAATCAATCAATTCTAACTTTGCAAGATCTTTTTTTTTTCCGTGAGAAGTTTAAATTGACTGATTGAACCTATTTTTTTTTTTTTTGCACACGGCGGCGGAGGCCTAAAGCAAAAAGGTTTTATAAAACCCAGCTGAAGGCCTAGGACTGGGGCGACGGCACACATGCCCACAGAGAGGGCTCTGAGTGCCGCCTCTGGCACCCGTGCCATAGGTTCGCCACCACTGTCCTACAGCTTTAAAGACTTCAGTGCTTTTCATCTACGTCAGATTTGACCATTGGCCAATTGGCCATCCTACTTCACTTTTTTAACGGGTCAGTTCCTAATATATATTCTCTCTCTGTAAGTGTTTTTATTGTTGCATAATACTTTGCAAAAGGATTGATTATAGCTGCCCCATCTTCTTTTAACCCCAATTAGCTCTTTTGAGATCGCTTCCATGCTTGTGTGTTCCTTAATGATAAATTTTGCTGTGATTTCTCTTAGCTTCTTTTCCATTTCTTGTCCTTCTGTTTGTTGACATTCTTGGACTATATTTCCTTGTTCTTCCCTGGTTGATGTTGTAAATCTGCATCCAGTTATTCTCCATCCTTTTTGTTGTCCAAAGCTTTGTCTTCCTTCATGTATCCTGACAGCTATTCTGATAGCCACTTGGATCTTTTCTTTTTTGAAATGTTGATATTATTTTTCTGCTTTGATTTCTATTAAGCCTCCTCCTTTCCACCCACACCCCTCGCCCACCCAGTACATCAAAGTCGCTTTTGCGTAAGCATACGGAATGTATTCCTTACATTATTTATAGGTACTTGCTTTATATCCTTCAGATCAAATCTTGCTGCCACGTCTTGCATATTTGGCACCAATAATTCATCATCCATTCCACAATCTGCACTTGAAAATGTTCTGGCTCCCTAGATGGTACCTGTTTCCTATTATATAATAGATCTGATTCTGTTGTGTGTTGAATGAGATCCAAGGGTAGAATGTGTTTCTTTTTGCTTGAATTAGATATTGACAATACTCCAGGAACTTGCTTTGCGAAACTTTGTCAACTGATCTCCTGTTAATTCAGTCCAACTCCCGTTCCAGTTTGAGATTCCTCCATTTTTTTTCAGCTTTTACACTCCAGTCGACCATTATTAGTCTCCTTAAGTTGACTTGTTCCATTCAATATGGTACATTTTATGTCCTCGCTAGCAATTCCGTGTTTTTCTTTATTCATGCCTCTCATATTCTATGCTCCAAATACATGTCTCCTCGTAAAATGGGGGTCTTCTTTTGGGAGAACTAGCAAAATGATGTTAAGATGCTGAGGCCCCAGAAAGAGGGCAGAGAACAGCAAGAAAGGCTAAAGTGTACAATGATCAGCTAAGGGAACTAGGTGTGTGTAGGCCAGGGGTCAGCAACCCGCGACTTTGGAGCCGCATGTGGCTCTTTCATCCCTCTGCTGTGGCTCTCTGTCGCTCAAAATATGTATCACAACTGCCAATGTGCGACACCCGCCAGCACGAGATTTATTGTGCTTTTCGACCCCTGGTAGGCCAACCATGGATAAATCCAAGAAAATAAAAGTTTCAGAAGAAAACAGAACATTTAATGCTACGTGGGCAGATTCATTTGCTTTCACTACTAATTGAATTTAATTAAGTTCGGCTTTTTATTTCATAAATGAGGAAGACTCAAATAGACAATGAGTGTTTTATTTGAAAATAACCTTCAACCCAGCGCCTTTTTTTCGGAGTTCAAAATGTTTTTGTTGCATGCAGAAATAAAAATTTGTTTTCTCTGTAGCAGTTCATTGATTTCATAAATGCAACACACTATAGTTTTTTTATACATAGCATAAACGTAAAAAAACGATATATGCAGTGTTATCTTCATTTTAGATGTCAAAAGGGTTTTGTGGCTCCCGGTGT
>NW_015386273.1:213064-214148 GCF_001527695.2 Protobothrops mucrosquamatus | reverse complement strand
CAACCCAGCGCCTTTTTTTCGGAGTTCAAAATGTTTTTGTTGCATGCAGAAATAAAAATTTGTTTTCTCTGTAGCAGTTCATTGATTTCATAAATGCAACACACTATAGTTTTTTTATACATAGCATAAACGTAAAAAAACGATATATGCAGTGTTATCTTCATTTTAGATGTCAAAAGGGTTTTGTGGCTCCCGGTGTGTTCTTTTTTGTGGGAAACGGGTCCAAATGGCTCTTTGAGTGTTTAAGGTTGCCGACCCCTGGTCTAGGCTAACAAAGAGAAGGCATGATAACCGTCTTCTAACACTTGAAGGGCTATCACAGGGAAGAGGATGTCGATTTATTTTCCGCAGCACCAGAGGGCAAGACAAGAAGCCAAAGAGAGAAGCAACCTAGAACTAAGGAGAAATTTCCTGACAGTTAGAACAATTAACCAGTGGAACAACCTGCCTCCAGAAGCTGTGAATGCTCCAACACTGGAAGTTTTTAAGAAGAAACTGGACAGCCATTTGTCTGAAATGGTATAGGGTTTCCTGCCGGAGCAGGGAGTTGGACTAGATGACCTCCAAGATCCCTTCCAACTTTATTATTATTATTATTATTGTTGTTGTTGTTATTATTATTATTATTGATCATCGCACAGTCAGCCAGATGTTCAGACTGGATTTGGCATTTTTGTCTACCTATCGAGTCCTTACCAAGGACCTGGGATAGGCAGATGTGGATGTTTGATGGTATTACAGAGATCGTCGCAGGATGGAAGCAGTTCCTAGTAAGGCCGCCTTTTGCAATTGACTAATGGCGAATTTGTCAATGCCAATGGTGTTCAAGTGGTGCTCCATTTGTTTTGGGATTGCACCCAAGGCGCCTATTACTACTACTACTACTACTATTACTATTACTATTATTACTATTATTAGTTGTGGGTGCTCCAAAGCTGGAGGTTTTCAAGAAAAGATTGGACACCTATTTGTCTGGCATAGTATGAGGACCTCTGCCTTGGGCAGGGTGGGGGGGCTGGACTAGAAGACCTCCAAGGTCCCCTTCAGCTCTATGATTCTATAATTTTGTTATTAACCTAACTTC
>NW_015386273.1:207689-212432 GCF_001527695.2 Protobothrops mucrosquamatus | reverse complement strand
TACTATTACTATTACTATTATTACTATTATTAGTTGTGGGTGCTCCAAAGCTGGAGGTTTTCAAGAAAAGATTGGACACCTATTTGTCTGGCATAGTATGAGGACCTCTGCCTTGGGCAGGGTGGGGGGGCTGGACTAGAAGACCTCCAAGGTCCCCTTCAGCTCTATGATTCTATAATTTTGTTATTAACCTAACTTCCATGCAGCTTTCATCTGGTCCCATCATCACCTTCAGATATGCTCACAAAAGCCTGATATTCTTCCTCACTAGTTAGGGAGAACAAAATTAAATATTTTATTCTTTGTAGATTGAGAACAAAACAATCTTTGCAGATTGCGCATCAGCAGGAGAATTTAGCCTTCAATTCAGTAAATTAACTTGGTGCAGAGAAGGATATCTAGAGTTCAGATGCAGCAACTCGTGACAGTTCCATGCAGGGAAAGTCAATACAGTACAATACTAGCGTTTTAGTTTCAACTATTATTTGTAAAATAAGCCACAATCATTGGTTTCCTGCGTTGTAGTTTTCAAACCACAATGGGATCCACTCAGCATTCAACAGCCTAGCTGATCATTAAAGGGAATACTGATGTCATCAAGGCTACAACAGAAGATGCAACAGATGGAAAAAATACCACCAAGATGGGGGTAAACTAATATAATAATTATTATAATATATAGGTTTGTGAAAATTTTGTCAGATTCATGAAATCCAACAAACACATTGTGCTGCCAACTGGAAAAACCTCATTTTTTACACTAACAAACCACAGTGATGTACATTTTTCCAATGTTCTGTGCAAATTTAGCTCATTGGTCTTAAACATCAAAACCAGACATTACAGACTAACTACAGAAATGTTTCTCATTTTCTAATGCTTTTAAGATGGGTAGGCTTCAACCCCTAGAATTTTCCAGCCAGTTCAATTGTGAAGATTGAGAAATACCAAACTACAGTCTTCTTAGATTCCTGGTGACTCCCAAGATGAGATTCACATTTGCTTCTAGGGCAGTGAAGCAGTTTTCCATTACCAACTTTCATGTTTTTTTTACTTCCTAGTCTAGCCTTCAGCCTGAGGATTTCCTGGTTCATAATCCCTCCTTGTATTAACTAGGTCTGACCATTCTAGAATGCTTAATTTAGTGAAGTGCAACCTTGCCAGATAATTTAAGAAGAGACTGGACAGCCATTTGTCCAAAATGGTATAGGGCAGTGATGGCGAACCTTTTAGAGACCGAGTGCCCAAACTGCAACCCAAAACCCACTTATGCATCGTCGGGTGCTGGGTGGGCGTGGCCCATTGGGTGGGTGTGGCCCATTGGATGGGTGTGGTCCATTGGGTGGGCGTGGCTGCGGTGGTAGCAGCAGACTGGGTGGGACTAAAAAGTTCAATCAATCAATTCCAACTTTGCAAGAATTTTTTTTCCCGCGAGAAGTTTAAATTGATTGATTGAACCTTTTTTTTTGTACACGGCGGCCGAGGCCTAAAGCAAAAAGGTTTTATAAAATCCAGCTAAAGGCCTAGGACTGGGACGACAGCGCACGTGCCCACAGAGAGGGCTCTGAGTGCCGCCTCTGGCACCCGTGCCATAGGTTCGCCACCACTGGTATAGGGTGTCCTACCTGAGCAGGGGGTTGGACTAGATGACCTTCAAGGTCCCTTCCAACTTTACTTATTACTATTATTATTATTATTATTATTATTATTATTATTATTATTATTATTATTATTATTATTATTATTATTATCTTTTCCATTGAAAATTGTAAGCTGGCTACCAGAACCGGACAGAAAAAAAAATTCTACATGACCAACAGAGGGCAGCAGAGAGCTACAGTTTTCTGCATCTCCCTATTTGCTATTCTTTTTTTAATTGCTCAATCCATAAGGCAGAGATAGGCAATTAACATTTCCAGGATGGCATACAAAGCCCTAACTCTCCAAAAGCTACACCCGAACCGTAATTTGTAAAAGGTTAGAAGGAAAAGTTAATACAGTGAAATCATTATTTTTATTGCCTTAAAGGCAGCATTTTTAATTAAATCACCTGCATTTGAATGAAAGACATCAAAATGAAATGAAATTACTTCTGTGTAAGATTGTGAGCTGGCCTCGCTAATTCCTTTGATTTAGATCAGGTCCCTTCCTGAACCTCTAACACACTAGCCAAAATGAGTTCAGCTTACATCTCAGGAGACACGGATAGGAAATTTCCCTTCAGGGGGGTGTCGGGCTTAAAAATTCCAGCCCACATATTTCCTATAAAAACTGAAATGGAACCAGATTGCTTAAAGTTCGAGTGGACCAATAAACCCGATCACTTACAGATCAAGTAAGTCTCCAGTGGCAAGAGTGATCCAGTTCTCCCAGTTGCAAAAAGTGTACTGTAAAGGGTGTAGGGCAGGGGTGTCAAACTCAATTTCATTGAGGGCCGCATCAGCATTGCAGTTGCCCTCGGGGGGGGGCGGGGGTGTGTGGCCAGGGTGAGTGCGGCTTACTGGGTGGGCATGGACAGTGGGTGTGGCCTACTGGGTGGGCGTGGCCAGCTCTACATTGTTCGCATCAAGGGTGCCTGTGGGGGCCTGGGCAGGAGTGGGACAGATCTGAGGGTCTCTGGCAGAAGGGAGTGGGACCAGGGCAAGTGCCAAGGCATGGTCCACTAGAGGAGCCTCACTGTTCCTCTTAGGCCATGCGGGTGGGCTGGATGGTGGCGTGGGCTGCAGAGGTCAAACGCCCAGCCTGGCCCTCGAGCACCTGCGGCACCAAGCTGTTTCCAGATGGCCTTGTGGAGCTAAGACTGAATGCATTTCAGCATAGATGGCCACCACAAAATTGTACATTGGCTCCCGGCTGGCCTGGGCCAGGGCCAAGGCAACAGGGCCGTTCCCTCACTGTTTCCAGGATGGCTTCGTGGGCCACATGAAACCACTTTGTGGGCCGCATCCAGCCCCCAGGCCTTGTGTTTGACATGTCTGGTGTAGGGAAATGGCCTTGTAGGACAGGATGAAGAGACGCTACTAAAGCAATCATCAGATAAGAGGGGCTTAAGACCAGACCAAGAATGTGAAAAAAAGTGTCAGACAAGCCCTTCCCTCTCCCAAAGGGGAAGCACATTGAGAAAAGAAGTTGAGACTTTGGAAAAAGTGCAAAGAAGGGCAACTAAGATGATTAAAGGTCTGGAGCCTAAAACATATGAAGAACGGTTGCAGGATTTTGGAATGGCCAGTCTAAGAGAAAAGAAGGACTAGGGAGGACACGATAGCAGTATCCCAGTTTTGAGAGGCTGCCACAAGGAGGAGGGGGTCAGTTTATTTTCCAAAGCACCAGAAGGCAAGACAAGAAACAATGGATGGAAAATAATCGAGGAGAGAAGCAACCTGGAATTAAGGAGAAGCTTCCTAACAATGAGGACAATTAACCAGTGGAACAGCTTCAGATGTTATGGGTGCTTCATCACTCAGTGTTTTTAAGAAGAGACTGGACAGCCACCTGTCTGAAATGATATAGGGGCTCCTGCTTGAGCAGGGGGCTGGACTAGAAGACCTCCAAGGTCCCTTCCAGCTTTATTCTGATTCATTGATTGAGACCGGCAAAATTCTATTTCTATAGCTGTATAGGTCGTAAAGCTTACCGGTACTTGACTTACAACCAATCTTAAAAAGGAGTCTTATAAACCACATTCCAAGTTCCGATCGTTGGACCCCTCTCTGTGGTCATGTGACTGAACCTTGAGCATGTGGCAACATGGCTGCATTTACAGCCACTGGCAGCATTCCGTGGTCATGTGACTGCCCTTTTACCAAAACCCAGCACTTCCAGTTTTCAGCAAAACCACATCACAGTGAACAATGGGTTTTCCTAATGACCGCGGAGTACATTTTACAACAGCCACAACACACACTGATACCTCGGTACTCATCTTTAATTGGTTCCAGGAGATACAATGGCTACCAAAACTGATGAGTTCCAAACCATTTTTTTCCTATAAGGAATAATGTAGTGAGTCACTAGGCAGCTGACATTGACAAGTTCTGGCTTGTGTGTTGCGTACCAACAAACGATGAGTATCGGGACAATATTTTTTGCATCAAAATGCATTGAGTACCAAATTCAATGAGTTTCAAAGCAATTGAGTAACAAAGTACCACTGTACAACTGTAATGGGCAGGCTCCATTAAGGTCACATGTCAAGGGCTGCTTCTATACTAAAAGTAATCATGATCTATATGGCATCTATGTGGCATAAATTTCTTAATTTAGTCTACTTTGTTTTTATTCATTCATTCATTCATTTATTAAATGTCTGTGCTTGCCCATCTCCCCTACATGTTGACTCTGGGTTGACACAAAAAGAACTGCATTACAGCTGTCTCTCACCCTCTCACCCTCTTCAATAGGGACATTGTAATCAATGTCCTTAATGTGTATGCTGGCTATGCTGGCTGAGCAATTCTGGGAGCTGAAGTCCACAAGTCTTAATGTTGTCAAGGTTGCAGACCCCTGATTTATAGCATTTTCATACCATTTATTTTAAGAAAACTGTTCAGCATCAGTGTGAAAATTCTATTAAGCCATTTAGAGGGGATATAATTAAGTCAGACAGCACTCCAGATCACATTCAGAAGTTAACCATTATAGCTAGTAATATGTTGCACATGTAAAATGTTCGCACGCTCCTTTTATGCCCAAAGTGCCATAAATCTCTATAAAAAGGAAGAAATAAGAGCTGTAGCCATCAAT
>NW_015386273.1:206084-207461 GCF_001527695.2 Protobothrops mucrosquamatus | reverse complement strand
GTTCAGCATCAGTGTGAAAATTCTATTAAGCCATTTAGAGGGGATATAATTAAGTCAGACAGCACTCCAGATCACATTCAGAAGTTAACCATTATAGCTAGTAATATGTTGCACATGTAAAATGTTCGCACGCTCCTTTTATGCCCAAAGTGCCATAAATCTCTATAAAAAGGAAGAAATAAGAGCTGTAGCCATCAATTGTCCATTAAAAGCCTTGGAGAATAAAAATGCCTTGGAATGTTGACTGAGTAATAAAAACGTTGGTCGTTTGATTTATGTTAAAACCTTCCTTTTAAGTCTGTCTATTTTTAAATGGCCTCTGTGACTGAAGGTAAAAGGAGAAAAAAAATCGTAAATGAAAGAGTCTAGAGAAACACCCTTGCCCACCCTTCTTACTTTACAAAAAGCAGCAATAAACAAAGGGGGATTTGTCTCTAATAAAACCTGAGAAAATATTTTCCTAGGGATGCTTTATTGGGAAACTGAGGCCTTAGATCTGCACAGGGCATTTTTAAGACTACCGGAGATCCATTGAATCACCATCAATTTAATTCTACCAATTTAATATTTTCCGTCCACTTCATTTCTTATCTATTGAAGTTCATGTCCAATAAAACAAGGGCAAGTAGAGAATTCCAAAATACTGACGACAACTCAGGATTTATATGTAGGCTGCTTGCTTTCCTGCCTTGAATGAAACCATATGAACCTATCTGAAAATAATAATAATAATAATAATAATAATAGTAAAGTTGGAAGGGACCTTGAAGGTCATCTAGTCCAACCCCCTGCTCAGGCAGGAAACCCTATACCATTTCGGACAAATGGCTGTCCAGTCTCTTCTTAAAAACTTCCAGGGTTGGAGCATTCACCGCTTCTGGAGGCAGGTTGTTCCACTGGTTAATTGTTCTCACTGTCAGGAAGTTTCTCCTTAGTTCTAGGTTGCTTCTCTCCTTGGTTAGTTTCCATCCGTTGTTTCTTGTCCTGCCTTCAGGTGCTTTGGAGAATAGCTTGACTCCCTCTTCTTTATGGCAACCCCTGAGATATTGGAACACTGCTATCATGTCCCCCCTCGTCCTTCTCTTCATTAAACTAGACATACCCAATTCTAGACATACCAAATATCCAGCATTGAAGTGACTTTTGGATGTTTTTAACTTCCCTTCGTGTTGTGTGTGGCCTGGAGGCCGTACGGGTCTGGATGGGGAGGAACAGACTCAGGCTCAACCCTTCCAAGACTGAGTGGCTGTGGCTGCCGGCGCCTCGGCATAGTCAGCTGACTCCATCGCTGACTATAGGGGGCGAAATTTTGGCCCCCTCAGAGAAGGCCCGCAACTTGGGAGTCCTCCTGGATCCACGGCTGACATTGGAAGACCA
>NW_015386273.1:160129-205112 GCF_001527695.2 Protobothrops mucrosquamatus | reverse complement strand
AGTCATAAAAGAGCCAAGGTTGCCTACCCTTGGCCTAGTCCTTGTCTCCCAACCCAACCCATCTCACAGGGTTGTTGTGGGGAAGAGAGGAGGAGGAGAGAATTGGACTGAACTGAATTGAACTTTATTTGACCAAGTGTGATTCGACACACAAGGAATTTGTCTCCAGTACAGAAGCACTCAGCGTACATGCAAAGCAGCAAAATCACCACCATCGCAATAAATGGGGGAGTAAAGAAGATAATAAGGATAAATAATAATATTACACACTGCATGGGGTAAATATACATAGACGTTAGACAGCACTGTAAGAATTAGGTGTTCAGCAGATCGATGACACGGGAAAAACTAGTATTAAGAATGTTCCCTGCCTTGAATAAGGAAGGAAGGAAGGAAGGAAGGAAGGAGAAAGAAGAAAGAAAGAAAGAAAGAGAAAGAAAGAAATTTCAGTATAAATTTTAACCCAACGGCGCTCTTTTCTCAAGCGGCCTTTGTGCAGATGTGCTGAAGTCCAACTCCCATCCGACCCAACCGAGCAAGGCGAAAACCTTTGGCTGCGCGCCCTGGACGCGCGATCCAAAGTCCACAAACCAGCCCCGTTTCCCCCGCAGCGTTAGCTCCCTCGGCTGCAGAACTTCCTCCTTTCGGTGCCGCCGGGCTCCTCCCTCGCTCGGCCCGCAGACGGATCGCTCCGCCGCCAGCCAATGGCCGGGAAGAGGCGAGGGGAGGAAGCGAAACCGCGCTCCCCTTTTCTTCCAGCCCCGGAGATCGTCTGAAAGCTGCCGTTTCGGGCCGCCTCGGAAGTTCCGCCGGAGACGAAGCTTCAAGGATGGGGGTCACCCAGTCCCTCGGCTTGCCCCACGGGAGGGGCGCTTATCCGGTCGGCTGCACCGACGTGATGGTGGGCCAGACCCCCAAGGTAGGTGGTGCGCAAGGGCGCCGCGGGACGGGCTCGGGCTCCCGTTTCAACAAGAACGTGGGAAAGAGGGCTAATTCTACGAATGTTTACATCAGGAATCTTCAAACTCGGCCTTTTTATGACTTGTGGACTTCAACTCCCAAGGGCCAAGTTTGAAGACCCCTGGTCTACTTTATCACCGGGCTGGAAAGTCGCTCCTTGGACTTTGCAGAAAGTTGGTTTGGGCTTAGAACACTGCGTGAATCCGGCTCCTGGGTGTCTATCTTAGCTTACGGTGTGGGTTTATCCATAAGCCATGGCTAAGCACAAGGTGTAAACCAGGGGTTTTCAAACTTGGCCCTTTTATGACTTGTGGACTTCAACTTCCAGAATTCCTCACGTGCCTGGCTGAGGAATTCTGGGAGTTGAAGTCCATAAGTCATAAAAGGGCCACGTTTGAAGACCCCTGTCCTACAGCATCTCTGAAGGAAGCCCATCTGCTCTCTGTCTGAAAACGTGTCTTCACTTACTCCTAAGTAACCATAGCATGACAGCCATTCCTGTATGGATTTGGAGGCAGGGCTTTCCACACTTGGCATGACTTAAGATATGTTTCTCAACCTTAGGGACTTTAAGGTTGGATTAGAACAGGGCTTTTCAACCTTTTCACCCATTGTACCACTTTTAGGATATGGCAACATCCGAGTACCACCAGTCGCCTAGCAAGGTGTCAAAAACTTGATGACCCCCCCCCCCCAAAAGGAACAAAGTGATAAAGTACCGGTAGTCCTCGACTTACAACAGGTCGCTTAGTGACTGTTCAAAGTTACAATCGCACTGAAAAAAGTGCCCCACAAGCCACAGCCGAGCAAGACACCTGCCTGCCCACCTGGCGGTGCTCTTCCTCCTGTCCAAGGTTTTCATTGTTGTGGGCATTTCTGTTGAGGATTGGCAGTGGGGGTGGAGTGGGGGGGGTGTTTGGTTTTTATTCCCCCCATCTGCTGGGTGGTTGCAGCAGGTTTGGGTCACTTCACATGACCCTGGGACACTGTGACCATCATAAATATGAATCAGTTGCCAAGCATCTGAATGTAAATCACAAAACCCTGGAGATGCTGCAACATTCCAGCTGATCGGTGCTTCTTCTGGGCTCAGCAGAGGCGTCAGGATCAGTGCTGCTTTCCAGCTGATTGGTGCTTCTTCTGGGCTCAGCAGAAGCACCAGGATCAGCGCCGAGCTCCAGCTGGAGCCTGGCGCTGATCCTGGCGCTTCCACTGAGCCCTGACAGCCTTGAAGAAATGCTGATCAGCTGGAAAGCGGCACTGATCCTGGCGCTTCCGCTCAGGCTTGTGTGGTGCTGCCACCGGTTCAGCTCATTCCCCTCCCCCGCTTTTCTAGGATGGTCGCGTACCACCTGCCAGGTGCCAATGTACCACAGGTGGTACCCATACCACTGGTTGAAAAGCCCTGGATTAGAAGACCTCCAAGGTCCCTTCCAACTCTGCTATTCTGTTACACTTCAAATCCCAGAATTCTGGGATTTCAAGTCCATTCATCTTAAGGTTACTCTGGTTGAGAAACATGCACTTAAGGGGATAGCAAGTTTCTGAAGGATCACGTTCCTTCAGAAATTAATCCATAGATTGTACAGCTCAGAAGGCTTAGTAATGTAGATTTATTCTTGATTGGTCAGATGTTTTGGGATAGCACCCAAGGCACCTATTACTATTGGTATCGGTACTACCTTTGCTTTCTTTTGCCACAGTTGTTCTACATCTTATTTGCAGGTTTTTCTGTTTTGGATTGTCTCAAGTTCTTTTTCTATATTGATATGATTTGTCAACAGTCAGCCAGATGAATAGATTGGATTTGGCACTTTTATCTATTTTTCAAATCCTTCCCAAAGATTGTTTGACAGGGTGAAAGGATGTAAGCTGTTTTGGATTAAAGCTGCCTTTTGCAATTGACTAATGGAGGATTTTGTCAGTGCCAATGGTGTTCAAGTGGTGTTCCAGCTGTTTTGGGACTGCACTCAAGGTGCCCGTTGCTATTTACTAATTTTATAATTGATATTTTAATTGCATTTAATTTAATCACATTTTAGATAATTTAATATCAATTAATAATTAAATATTTTAGTTTAATTCCTTTGATTTTGATGAATCCTGATTCTAAGTGCGAGGCTTTATTTAGAATTGAACCTGTTGGGGTTAATGGGATATATCTCTTAGAAGGGTATGTATTCGAATTAAAACCTTAACTGACAATTAGGTCCACCAAACAAGACTCTACTTCTAAAAGGTATTCTTTTAAGTGCCATCTAGTTAATCAAAGAAAGGAGAAACTTTTTTAAAAGGCCTTCTCCACAGTCAACATGATACAACACAGAAGTGGGGGAAAGGATCACGAAGAAAGAAAAAAATAAGGAATTGTTTTAGTTAATTTGTGACTTCTGCCTGTCAAAATGGCTCCTTTGGGTTAACAGTTGAAGAAAGAGTTGCGTAGGTTCCAGATGGTGCATGAATTCTGAATTTGCATTTATTTCAGATTATCTGTGTAGGTAGGTAAAAAGGCTTTGAACCTCTCACCTGTATCTTGACATAGTTTGGGTGACTCATAGTTACTGGGAAGGCCAGATGACTTTGTTTCTCAGGAATGATCCAGTGCAAAGCAAACCCTTCAGGGAATTTGTGCCAAGTTAGCCTTTTGTGAACCCGGTGCTCTGCCAGTGAATTCAATATATCCCTTCAAGCTATGTATAACTCAAAACAGTTCAATGGGATTAGCACTTTGGCCTCTTTGGAGGGCAATGGGCTGTTTAAAGCAGCTGTAAGCTCCTGTCTTGGCGGACGGGGTCTGAACTCCAGCGGAACAAAGAATCATGATCCAGATCCTGGGCCATTGTTTCCATAGGGGGTGGTGTTTTTTTTTGTAAACTAAGTTAAACGTAAACATTTCCCCTGTCCAGTCATCTCTGGCTCTAGGGCAGGGGTGTCAAACTCAATTTCATTGAGGGCCGCATCAGCATTGCGGTTGCCCTGGGAGGACCAGGTGGGTGTGGCCAGGGTGGGTGCGGCCTACTGGGTGGGTGTGGATGGAGTGGGTGTGGCCTATTGGGTGGGCGTGGCCAGCTCTACATCGTTCGCGTCAAGGGTGCCTGTGGGGGCCTGGGCAGGAGTGGGACAGATCTGAGGGTCTCTGGCAGAAGGGGGTGGGACCGGGGCAAGCGCCAAGGCATGGTGCATTTCTTCATTCCTCACAAAGGGTGACACCTCCCCAGCATGCACCCAGAGGCAGGGGCTGGATCCTCGCTGTTTCCAGACGGCCTTGTGGAGCTAAGACTGAATGCGTTTCAGCATAGATGGCCAGTACAAAATTGTACATTGGCTCCCAGCCAGCCTGGTCCAAGGCCAAGGCAGCGGGGGCCATTCCCTCACTGTTTCCAGGATGGCTTCGCGGGCCACATGAAACCACTTCGCCGGCTGCATCCGGCCCCCGGGCCTTGTGTTTGACATGTCTGAATTAGAGCCTTTAGCTGGATCTATCTGAGCACGGGCTAGACAGCCAACTGTTAAGGATGCTGTGATCTGGGTCTCATCACTTCAGTAGGTCTCTTCCAATTCTATTGGATGGAGTGGGTGTGGCCTATTGGGTGGGCGTGGCCAGCTCTACATCGTTCACGTCAAGGGTGCCTGTGGGGGCCTGGGCAGGAGTGGGACAGATCTGAGGGTCTTTGGCAGAAGGGAGTGGGACCGGGGCAAGCGCCAAGGCATGGTGCATTTCTTCATTCCTCACAAAGGGTGACACCTCCCCAGCATGCACCCAGAGGCAGGGGCTGGTTCCTCGCTGTTTCTAGACGGCCTTGTGGAGCTAAGACTGAATCGTTTCAGCATAGATGGCCACCACAAAATTGTACATTGGCTCCCGGCCGGCCTGGGCCAGGGCCAAGGCAACAGGGCCGTTCCCTCACTGTTTCCAGGATGGCTTCGCGGGCCACATGAAACCACTTCGCCGGCTGCATCCGGCCCCCGGGCCTTGTGTTTGACATGTCTGCTCTAGGGGGTAGTACTCACCTCCATTTCCTAGCCGAGGGAGCCAGCGTTGTCCAAAGACACTTCCGTGCTCATGTAGCCAGCATGACTCTATGCCAAGGTGCACAGAACGCTGTTATCTTCCCACCAAAGTGGTACCTATTAATCTACTCACATTTGCATGCTTTCAGACTGCTAGGTGGGCAGGAGCTGGAGCGAGTAACGGGAGCTCACCCCATTGTACTTGGGTCTCAAACCGCCCATGTCCCAGTTGACAGCTTCTTAACTGCTGCCGTGCCTCTTTTTGTAACGTAAAAGCCATCAATTGAAAACAAATACAGGTAACCCTCGACTTACACAACCATTCGTTTAGTGTCCGTTCGAAGTGCAACGGCACTGAACAAAGGGGCTTATGGTTGTTTTTCACTCTTACAGCCATTGCAACAATCCCCGTGGTCACGTGATCAAAATTCAAACGCTTGGCAACTGACTCGTATTTATGACGGATGCAGGGGGTCACGTGATCCCCTTTTTTTCAATCCTTCTGACAAGCGAAGTCAACGGGGAAGTCAGATTCACTTCACAACTGGGGTACTAACTTAACAACTGTAGTGATTCACTTAACTGAGGCAAGAAAAGTCATAAAATGGGGCAAAACTCACTTAACTATGTCGCTTAGCGGCAGGAATTTTGGGCTCAGTTGTGATCGTAAGTCGGGGACTACCTGCATTTGAAGAGGAAGATCAGAGTCCTTATGTCAGGGGTCTTCAAACTCGGCCCTTTTATGACTTGTGGACTTCAACTCCCAGAATTCCTCAGCCAGGCACGCGTGCCTGGCTGAGGAATTCTGGGAGTTGAAGTCCACAAGTCATAAAAGGGCCGAGTTTGAAGACCCCTGCCTTATGTTATGGATCAGACCTCTTCCCACAGTAAAATTGCATTGGCTGCCCTAACGTCTGAATGCCGAAAGTGCTCACATGTTGGGTGTTCTCGGTTTTGTCTTTGTTTGGTGGCTAATGGCCATAATAAATTAATTTTGTTTCAGCTCAGTAATAGACTCTGGTTGACTGAGAAATGAGATTGCTATAAGTGAGTAATAATTAAAAACAAAGGGAAGGAGACAAATGCAGTTTATGTTGTAAATATTCTACGACCAAAACAGAAAGCAAGATAAAATAAAGAGAGTCAAGGATAACCCTTCAGTTGCTTCCTTTGTGTTTCTTTTTCTTTTTCTTTTTAAATAGAGGAAGTTCTTGTCTTACAATCATTCGTTTAGCAACCATATGACGTTACAAGGGCACTGAAAAAAGTGACAGGATTGGTCCTCACACTTATGACCGTTGCACCATCCCCACAGTCACATGATCAAAATTTATGCTTGGCAACTGGCATGTATTTACGACGGTTGCAAGGTCCTGGGGGGTCACGTGATCTCTGTTTGCTGCCTTGCCAACCAGCTTCCAATAAGCAGAGTCAATACAGGAAGCGGGACTCACTTTAGCAACTGCAGTGATTCACAACTGGGGCAAAACAGTCATAACTTGTTTTAAGTGCAACTCACTTAACTGCCTTAGCAATGGTGCCAATCATGGTCGTAAGCCGGAGGCTGTACTGTAATATGTGGGCTTCACACTGACCCCACTACTTCCCTTATAGTTCAAACTTCAACCCCTGCATTAATTAGCACTTACAAGCAATGTTGACTTATTTCAGTTTGCAAATCCCCCAGTTTAAATGATATTGTACTTTTTGGAAATTGCATTCTTTTTTTTTTTTAACTATTTTTAATTTTTGCTTGTCGGTACATTCTAACCCTGAAATGACTCAGTGTTTCCCTTTTATTTCTTCTGCTTTTTAGTGATTGCCCAATTGCACAAGATAATATTTCTAACACTAGTAACTTTAGATTTTTAAAATCTTTGGGTGTATTTGTGCATCATTTGCTTGTCCGGATTTTTGTCTGTCTATAAGAAATTAGGGATGAGCAATGTAGCTAACATTGTGCTGTAGAGATTGCCTTGCCAAACAAAGGTCCAATATGTGCTGGCATCCTTTCTTTCTTTCTTTCTTTCTTTCTTTCTTTCTTTCTTTCTTTCTTTCTTTCTTTCTTTCTTTCTTTCTGCCTGCCTGCCTGCCTGCCTGCCTGCCTGCCTGCCTGCCTGCCTGCCTGCCTTCCTGCCTTCTTTCCTTCTTTCCTTCCTTTCTTTTTCTTTCCTTGCTTCCACACTTGCCCATTGGCTTTCTGAGAAAATAAAAATAGCGGGGAAGCACCAAACATCTACAGGAAGAAAGATAAGAATATGTACGAGTGAGGAGTTGTTTCCCTTTGTGGAAAAATGTTTTATATTATAGTTCATCATGACAGCCCTTTGGTCAATAAGGAAGTGCTTTTTTTTTTTTTTAGAAGGCTCACAACATGTTCTCAAAAGGTTAATGTTTATTTATTTCATTTGTATACCACTGAATTGACTAAGGATTCACAGCACAGTATAGTAGAGTTGAAACATCCATGATACAGTTAGAATAAACAACCATAAAAAACCCATTGTATAATAAATACTGAAATTATAAATACTGTACAGCCCCAAGTTGTTGGAAACTTCATTCCATACATCCAACAAGAGAAACATAACAATCTTAAAGAAACTGTGGTGATGATTAACTAACAAATGCTCTTTGGTAGTGCTCCAATTTGACCATCTTCTAGCACAGTGGTGGCGAACCTATGGCACGCATGCCAGAGGCGGCACTCAGAGCCCTCTCTGTGGGCACACGCACCATGCCCTGGAGATGGCAACCGTCCCTCTTCAACCAGCCGCCCGCTAACTTGCCCAGGTCCCACATGGCTGGATGCATCCCAGCACCCATGCGCTCGCTGGCCTCTGTGTGCAGGGGCCGATGGTGTCAGGCAGCAGCCGCCCTGGCCCCTGCCTCACCTTGCCCTGTGACAATGGCACCCCCACCCTGCCTCGCCTCACCCTGCAGGACGAGCCTCCTGCCCACCGCCCCACCTGCCAGAGACCCCCTGGATCTCCCCCAACCCTGCCCAGCCCCCACAGGCGTCCCTCCCCATGAACAACATTGTGATCACGCCCATCTTGGCCACACCCACCCAATCTGCCATGACCACCACAACCACGCCCATCCAGTGGGCCACGCCCACCTGGCACCCGGCGATAAATAAGTGGGTTTTGGGTTGCAGTTTGGGAACTCGGTCTCTAAAAGGTTCGCCATCACTGTTCTAGCACAAGGGTCTCCAGACTTAGCAACTTTGATTGTGGGCTTCAACTTACAAAATTCCCCAGCTAGCCTACCTAACTCTCTCTCCCTCATTAAGCAAGGATTACCTGTATAGACAAATATATTAGTCTCCCATAAAACAATTATATGAGTATCTGCTCAGATAGAGATGAATCAGTGAACAACATAATACATAGTTTTTGTCAGGCCCCTAAATCAAGATGGTGATTCTTCCAAGCTGAATTATTTGTTGTTTCCACACCTATAGACAGAATCTTGACAGACTAAGCACTTTACTATCTACATCTACCATATACTCTGGGAACTCTTAGGGAGGGACTGTCCTCGCCCTCTTTCTCTCCCACAAAATATCTGGACTGAGTCCTCTCTTAATTCTTTTGGAATGTACCCCTCCCTCCTGGGAATCCACCTCCTTGCTATATTCCATCACAGCTGTTCAATGTTTGAAGAAGACTTGTGCTAGGGGGTGTGAACAAGATTGTACTAGAAGTGGAGAAACCCAAGTGCCAGTCCCTGCTCAGCCACAGAAACGCCCTGTGGCTTTGGACTAGAAATGGGAAGTTCCAAGTTCTAATTCCCAATCAGCCTGAGAAGCTTCTTTGGGGTCTTTGGGCCAATCCCTTCCTCTTAATCTAGACGTTACCCATGAAATACGTTGTGTCTCTGATAGCTGAAGAATTCCAGGAGTTGCAGTCAACGCTGTGCTGAGGAAGCCAAATATGAATGATATCATGGAGAGAAGTTGAGTCACTTCAATTAATGAAAAACCCGTTGGCATTTAAATGAGGAAGTATAGGAAGTTGGAAAAGCTTCTTTATGCTTTCCAGAAGGAGCTATGGGGGGTGGGGGAAGGTGTGTCAGTCCACTCCTTGTGTAAAGCCTGGCCAACAGAATGGAAGGAATGAAAAGATATATAACAGTGGTGGCGAACCTATGGCACGCGTGCCAGAGGCGGCACTCAGAGCCCTCTATATGGGCACGTGCGCCATGCCCCGGAGATGGCAACCGTCCCTCTTCAACCAGCCGCCTGCTAGCTTACGGAGGTCCCACATGGCCGGATGCATCCCAGCACCCATGCACTTGCTGGCCTTTGTGTGCAGAGGCTGATGGTGTCAGGCAGCAGCCGCCCCGGCCACCGCCTCACCTTGCCCTGTGACAATGGCGCCCCCGCCCTGCCTCGCCTCACCCCGCAGGACGAGCCTCCTGCCCACCGCCCCACCTGCCAGAGACCCCCTGGATCTCCCCCAACCCTGCCCAGCCCCCACAGGCGTCCCTTCCCACAAGCAACATCGAGGTGATCATGCCCACCTTGGCCACACCCATTCAATCTGCCATGACCACAGCCACGTCCACCCAGTGGGCCACGCCCACCTGGCACCCGGCAATAAATAAGTGGGTTTTGGGTTGCAGTTTGGGCACTCGATCTCTAAAAGGTTCGCCATCACTGATATATAACCATCCAATGAATGAGACTGACGCTTATCAGCTGGAAAACTGGGATTTCCTCAAATGAAATATCCTAGAAACTTCGAGCTGGCTAAACCTTAGACCTGAGCCCAGATTCTTCTCTTTTAAAGTTTGATTTTCATTTATTACTTCAAGGGTCTGTAATCTGCCCCGTAGCTGCCTATTCTAAAGGTAAAGGTTTCCCCTGTCCAGTCATGTCCAACGCTAGGGGGCAGCAGTGTCCGAAGATTGCGCCATGGTCATGTGGCCAGCATGACTATATGCCTATTCTAGTTCTACATTTATCATGTGTTATTGTCTGCAATGAAAACACTGAAATCTGGCAATGCTGCCAGGGCTCATCTGCAAAAATATTGGAGTTGCAGTGGGGTAGGGGTAAGGAATTCACAGAAAAAAGGGAATTCAGAGGCATAAGGGAGGTGATGGAGTAAGCATATTCTGAGAGATAATTCTAAGGCAGGGCTTTTCAACCTTATCACAGATTGTACCACTTTTAGGACATGACAATATTTGAGTACCACCAGTGCTTAGCAAGGTGTCAAAAACTTGATGACTAAAAAAAGGGGGAGAGGGATTTTGGGTTTTACTGATTAGATTCATTTGTTGTTATAGAAATGGCTAGTTTATAATATGGCAGTGATGGCGAACCTTTTAGAGACTGAGTGCCCAAACTGCAACCCAAAACCCACTTATGCATCGTCGAGTGCCGGGTGGGTGTGGCCCATTGGCTGGGTGTTGCCCATTGGGTGGGCGTGGCCAGTTGGGTGGACATGGCTGCAGTGGTAATGGCAGACTGGGTGGGACTAAAAAGTTCAATCAATCAATTCCAACTTTGCAAGATCTTTTTTTTCCCGCAAGAAGTTGAAATTGACTGATTGAACCTTTTTTTTTTTGCACGTGGTGGAGTCCTAAAGCGAAAAGGTTTTATAAAACCCAGCTGAAGGCCTAGGACTGGGGCGACGGTGCGCGTGTCCACAGAGAGGGCTCTGAGTGCCGCCTCTGGCACCCGTGCCATAGGTTTGCCACCACTGTAATATGGAAAGTAAAAAAGTTGAGGTTCAATGTTAATGCTTCCTTCTACTGCAACAGAGGAAGTCTGTTTTTTTTCTCTTCTCCCCCTCACTTTTTCCCCTTTTTCCTCCCCACTGTGTCCTACTATTTGCTTTTGTATTTTTGTATTTTATTCTATAATCTAATAAAATATTACAAACTGTAGGAAAAAAGTAAAAAAGTACCAGTTTTAAATTCTTTGGTGGCTGTTCCTTTGCTGAATCACTTTCCCTTTGCACTGACAAATGTATGATGAATTTATCCGTGTTTATTAATATGCACCACTACCAGCTAGCTCAGGGGTCTTCAAACTTGGCCCTTTTATGACTTGTGGACTTCAACTCCCAGAATTCCTCAGCCATCATGGCTAGATGAGGAATTCTGGGAGTTGAAGTCCACAGGTCTTAAAGTTGCTAAGTTTGTAGACCCCTGAGCTAGCTGGTCGGCCCTTCTTAGCTCTCCTTCCACAGTGTAGTAAGAATGCACCCCCCCAATCCCTTCCCTACCCTTAAAGACACAGAAATCAAGTGCAAAGCAAGAAAGGCTCACAAAATAAATACATAAACTCCGGGGGGGGGTTTTTTCTCTTTAAGCTGCTTCAGGCATGTCACTTGTCACAATGTTGCAATCCCAGACTGAAAGGCTCCAGCAATTGCGAAAAGCTTTAGCTTTAAAATTCTCATGGCTGGAGAAAATGAACTAGGAGACCTTTTCTTCCAGCAACAGCTGCTGCTTCTTCTCTGTCCCTGTTTCCTCCCTGCCGGCTGATCTCTCCTTCTCTTTCCCTGTTGTCTTTTTTTCCCCTTTCCCTGCCCAAACCACCTCCTTTTATAGCCTCTCCTCTCCTCCCCCCCTTTTTCTTCAGTTCACCTCCACGCTGCTTCCAGAAGTGCCAATCAGCTGGAGCCCTGCTGGCTCCTGGGGCTTCTGCCGAGCCCAGATAGTCCTGCAGCTGGAGCTGCCGCTCCCTCAGGCTTGGGTCGCTAGGGCTCATTCCCCTCCCCTGCTACACTTGGCTAGAAGTTGCGTATCACCTGCCACATGGCAAAGTACCACAGGTGGTACGCGTACCACCAGTTGAAAAGCCCTGTTTTAAGGGACCGAAGGGGAGATGGGCTGATGTCTGCCGAAGATAGACTACATAATAGAAGAACAGGCTCAGCTGGAAGGTGGAGTTAAAGGTGTCATCAGTTTTGAATCACTGTGTTGCAACAAGAGGCCCAAATCCAGCCCTCTCCCCGTGACTGTTAGTTAACTAGATTCTTATATATAGGTAGCAATAATAAACTCTTCTGCAATTTGAAATCAACAGTGGAGGTCTATGCTAACTTCATCCTTCTTTTCCACAGGGCCTCTTCTTCCGCCTCTTCTATCCCTGTGTCCCTCAGGGTGAGGCCGAGGAGCCATCCTGGATTCCCCGCTATGAATATTACTCCGGACTAGCTGACTACATGTGCTTAAATAGGAAATGGTTTGCTCCACTTCTCAGTGTCACATTTGGTAAGATAACTGGTGCTCGTGAGTAACTCAGTGAAAGTCTGTGGTCCCCACAGCTGTTCTTATGCCTAATAATGTTTTCAACCATGCTGGCTTTAAGATCTGTGGACTTCAACTCCCAGAATTCTCCAGCTAGCATAATAATAATGATGATGATAACAACAACAACAACAACAACAATAACAACAACAACAACAACAACAACAACAATAATAATAATAATAATAATAATAATAATAATAATAATAGTTGGAAGTGACCTTGGAGGTCATCTAGTCCAACCCCCTGCTCAGGCAGGAAACCCTATACCATTTTGGTATAGGGAATAGTACTCCAAAACTTCCAGTACTGAAGCATTCACTGCTTCTGGAGGCAGGTTGTTCCACTGGTTAATTGTTCTAACTGTCAGGAAGTTTCTCCTTAGTTCTAGGTTGCTTCTCTCCTTGATTAGTTTCCATCCGTTGCTTCTCGTCCTGCCTTCAGGCGCTTTGGAGAATAGCTTGGCTCCGTCTTCTTTGGGGCAGCCCCTGAGATATTGGAACACTGCTATCATATCCCCCCTCGTCCTTCTCTTCGTTAAACTAGACATACCCAATTCCAGCAACCGTTCCTTATATGTTTTAGCCTCCAGTTCCCTAATCATCTTTGTTGCTCTTCTCTGTACTCTTTCTAGAGTCTCAACATCTTTTTTACATCGTGGTGACAAAAACTGGATGCAGTATTCCAAGTGTGGTCTTACCAAGGCATTGTAAAGTGGTATTAATACTTCACGTGATCTTGATTCTATCCCTCTGTTAATGCAGCCTAGCATTGTGTTGGCTTTTTTGGCAGCTGCAGCACATTGCTGGCTCATATTTAAGTGATTGTCCACTAGGACTTCGAGATACCTCTCACAGTTACTACTATTGAGCAAGGTACTCCCTATACTATACCTGTACATTTGGTTTTCCATGCCTAAATGTAGAACCTTTTTTCACCATTGAATTTCATTTTGTTAGATAGCGCCCAGTGTTCAAGCCTGTCCAGATCCTCCTGTATCTTAAGCCTGTCTTCTGGAGTGTTGGCTATTCCTGCCAGCTTGGTGTCGTCTGCAAATTGGATGAGTTCCCCATCTATCCCCTTGTCCAAATCGCTGATGAAGATGTTGAAGAGCACTGGGCCCAGAACAGAGCCCTGGAGCACCCCACTACACACTTCCCTCTATGTAGATGCGGTTCCATTGAGGACCGCACAATGAGTATGGCCAGTCAGGCAGCTACAAATCCATCTGGTGGTGATGCTATCTAACCCACATTTTTCTATCTTATCAAGTAGTAAGTTGTGATCTACTTTATCAAATGCCTTACTGAAGTCCAAGTAAATTATATCCATAGCATTCCTCTGATCCACTAATTTTGTCACTTGGTCAAAGAATACAATAAGATTTGTCTGGCATGATCTGTTTTTGACAAAACCATGTTGGCTTTTAGTAATGACTTTGTTTGCCTCTAGGTGTTCGCTGATTCGTTATTTGATTATCTTTTCCAGAATCTCCCCAGGTATTAAGGTCAGGCTGATAAGTCTGTAATTTCCTGAATCCATTTTTTTTCCTTTTTTGAAGATGGTAACTATATCAGCTCTTTTCCAGTCCTCTGGTAGTTCCCCAGTGCTACAGGATCTTTGAAAAATATAGTTCAGTGGTTCTGAGATCACATCTGCCAGTTCCTTGAGAACCTTGTGGTGTAATCCATCTGGTCCTGGTGATTTGAACTCATCTAGGCTGGACAGATGCTCACTTACCATTTTCTTGCCTATCTTAACTTTTGTTTCAATTCTTTTTTTATGGCACTATTTTTGATAGGTTGGTCTGTTTTTTTCCCTTTGTGTGAAGACAGATGCAAAAAACGAGTTAAATAGTTCTGCTTTCTCCCTGTTGCTTGTCACCTTCTTGCTACTTTCCCCCACTAATGGACCAATCATTTCCTTCACTTTTTTCTTGTTTTTTACATGTTGAAAAAAGCTTTTTTGTTATTTTTGACTTTGGTCACAAGCCTTAGTTCATTTTGAGCCTTAGCTTTCCTCACTTCATCTTTGCAGGCTCGGGCTATTTGCTGATATTCTGCCTTAGTTATGTGCCCCTCTTTCCACTTTTTATACTTGTCGTTTTTATCTTTCAATTTATCAGAGAGTTCTTTATGCAGCCATGCAGGTTTCTTTTGAGAGCTGTTATTTTTCTTCTTTGTTGCTATTGTGCTAGACTGGGCTTTTACTATCTCACTTTTCAAAATTTCCCAAGCTCCTTGAGTTGTTTTCCCCTTGAGGATTCTCATCCATGGAATCCTTCCCAAGCCCTCTCTACGTTTATTGAAATTAGTTCTCTTAAAATCCAAGATTCTAGTTTGACTGTGTTCTATTGCTTGTGCTTCCATAATGTTGAATTCCAATATTGCATGATCACGTCCTCCCAAGGTTCCTGTGGCTTCAACACCTTGTATCATTTCATCTCTGTTAGTGAGAATTAGATCCAATATGGCTAATCCCCTAGTTCCCTTCTCTACTTTTTGGGAGACAAAGTTGTCTGCTAGGTTTGTCAGGAATCTGTTTGATCTTCCACTTGGTGCATAGTTTGTCTCCCAGTTGATGTCAGGGTAGTTAAAATCCCCCATTACTATTGTTAGCATACCTTAGTTAGCTGACTAGCAAAAAGTTCATCTATTTCCTCTATTTGGTTGGGTGGCCTATAGTATACACCTATGGCAATGTCATTTCCCCCCCCTTTTACATTGACCCAAATGCATTCAAGACAGTTTTCATCATTATTGTGCTCTATTTCTGTAGAGATGTAGTTATTTCTTATATAGAGAGCAACTCCACCTCCTCTTTTATTTGGTCTGTTTCTTTTAAATAATTTAAATCCTTCTAGCTGTGTGTTCCATTTGTGGGTTTCATCCCACCATGTTTCCGTATTGGCAACAATATCATATCTGTCCTCATTAACCTGAATTTCTAGTTCACTCTGTTTGCTGTTCATACTCTGTGCATTGGTGTATAGACATCTGAGTCCTTTGTCCTTGACCCTGTGTTTACTTTCTACATAACATGTGTGGTGCCTGAGTTCCCCTATTTTCTTACCACCTATTTGGTTAGTGCACTTTGTGTGGCACTCGCTATTAAAAGCTTTATTTTGCTTGACAGCAAGGTTGATATTCTTGTCCACACACACATCTATGTTACATGCACTGATAGCCCTATAATTTTTAGATTGCCAGGGACAGGGATGTTCTGTATCAATTAATTCACTGTCCCCGCTGTTTAGTTTAAATATTCCTCCAGAAAATCTGTGAATTTATTGCCAAGTAACTCAGTCCCTTTCTTTGATGGATGCAAACCATCTCTTTTGTACATTTTTTCATTGGACCAGCTATAGACATCGTGACTAATATAACCAAAGCCTTCCCCTTTACACCACTCCTTTAGCCACATATTGAATTCTGCTATATGCTGGCCTTTTCCATTTTGCTCCTTATACACTGGTAAAACCTCTGAAAAAGTAAGCCTACAGCCTATCCTGCTAAGTTCCTGCCCCAAGCTCTGGAAATCATTCTGCACAGAGAGTACATCTTTTTGGGACAGATCGTTAGTGCCAAGATGTACAATAGCCTCCACATCACAGTACTTGCTGGCATTCTTGACTATTTTAGAAATACGCTTCTTGTCCCTACTGGCAGTAGCACCTGGAAGACACCTGACCTCTTTTCGAAACCTCTGTGTCCTTTCCTAAATTTACATCCCTTATAATTGAATCACCAACCAGAAGGTGGCTTCTCTTTTTGGATGCCTTTCTGTTCTTGCATAACTGGTGTATAATACCTGATTCGCACTTCTCCCTGTCGAAAACAAGTTCTTCATCTCGGACCACGATCCCCTGCTTATTTGAGTTATCATCACAAATACCTTTATCTGTCTCCTTAATGTCCCTGTTAAGGTCAGCAAAGGCACTGTATCTGTTGTGCAGGGACACAGTGAAAGCTTTGTGTTTATGGTTCACAGTTCTTACCCTGCCAGATCCCACGATTGTATACACTGCCCTTCTCTTGCAGGATCTTTGTGGTAGAAGGGGCTGATAGCGCGGAGGCTCAATAGAGTAGAAGGGCTGAACTGGACACCTAATTTCTGCCTGAAGAGCACAGATTACAGACCCTAGATGGATAATCTGTCCTTGTAGACTAGTGATTTGTTTATAGATAGGACAGTTTCCAAGTTTGAAAAGGGTACTGCGAAAGACAGCTGCAAAACAAGTGTTGTACTGTACTAAGCCAGACATTCTGAGATACAAGGAATCTCAGACGTACTTGCCCTGAATGTACCGCTGCTGTTTCTGATATCTAGTTATATGATTCATGCGCCATTAGGCGCGTGGGCCGCTACTTTCCTGCTCCATCCTCCTCCGTTTTAACTAACAGATTGTAGCTCTTCCCAGCAAGCTCTGGGCAGTTTAAATGCAGTTTAAATGCAATGGAGGTCCAATCAGCAGGGCCTCAGCTACTTTCCTGCTCCACCCTCCACTGTCATAAATATGAGTCAGTTGCCAAGCGTCCGAATTTTGATCACCTGACCCTGGGGATGCTGCAACGGTCATAAGTGTGAAAAACAGTCATAAGTCCCTTTTTTCACTGCTCTTGTAACTTTGAACGGTCACTAAATGAACTGTTGTAAGTCGAGGACTACCTCTAAATGGAGTGAATTAGCTTAATTCTGTACCATGTTTACTACTTAAATCTAAAGAGCATCTATATATGTATATACCTCTGTTTCTCTTCTGAGCACGTGTGCCAAAGTAGTTCACGTATCTCTAATGCAGTATTTTTGCTAACCGATAGGAAAATATTTCTGGTTTCCAGTTTTAAGTTATACAACTCTTTTGTCTTTTCACTGTACAGTTCAATTTGTTCATACTGTGCTACAGTCCTCTTTTCTAACTGTACTTTCCAGGCCTGGTTCAAACTGAAAGAACGATGTCTTCCTAAACTCAAGCACGTTTACCATCTTGAGAGGGAAGTGGGTTTGAAATTTCTCAATAACTGCCTGGGTTATAAAGTCACACTTTTACAACCCATGAGAGTGAATAATATCTTTGGTAACTTTTTGCCGAGAGAGATGGGTGGTTAAGAAATAGCATATACAGGTAGTCCTCACCTAGAGTTCATTTAGTAACCATTCAAAGTTACAATGGCACTGAAAAAAGTGACCTAGGACCGTTTTTCACACTTTAGACCGTTGCAACATCCCCAGGGTCACGTGATTTACATATGGATGTTTGACAAGTGGTTCATACTTACGATGGCTGCGGTGCCCCAGGGTCGTGTGATCACCTTTGTTGACCTTTTGACAAGCAAAGTCAATGGGGGAAGCCAGATTCACTTAACAACCGTGTTACTAATTTAACTACTGAAGTGATTCACTTAACAAATAATAATAATAATAATAATAATAACAATAATAATAACAATAAATAACTACTACTACTACTATTACTACTACTACTACAATAATAGTAATAATAATAATAATAATAATAATAATAATAATAATAATAATAATAATAATAATAATAATAATAATAATAATAAAAAAGTTGGAAGGGACCTTGGAGGTCATCTAGTCCAACCCCCTGCTCAGGCAGGAAACCCTATACCATTTCAGACAAATGGCTGTCCAGTCTCTTCTTAAAAACGTCCAGTGTTGGAGCATTCACCGCTTCTGGAGGCAGGTTGTTCCACTGGTTAATTGTTCTAACTGTCAGGAAGTTTCTCCTTAGTTCTAGGTTGCTTCTCTCTTTGGTTAGTTTCCATCTGTTGCTCCTTGTCCTGCCTTCAGGTTCTTTGGAGAATAGGTTGATCCCTTCTTCTCTGTGGCAGCCCCTGAGATATTGGAACACTGCTATCATGTCCCCCCTCGTCCTTCTTTTCATTAAACTAGATGTGGCAAGAAAAGTCGTAAAATGGGGTAAAGCTCACTTAACAAGTTTCTCACTTAACAACGTAAATTTTGGGCTCTGTTGTCGTAAGTCGAGGACTACTTGTGTATATCAATAAATATGCTCTTCATTTTCACAGGATCGTGTAAGATCCCTGTAAGCTGGGATGCGCCTTTCCGACCCAGTTCCCACAAGTATCCCTTGATCATATTCTCCCATGGACTAGGAGCCTTTCGGTGAGTTTGTACAAGTGGGTGGAAAACCGACCAGTTCAGAAAGGCCAGGAATGGTTAGCTGATAAAAACAGAGGTTAGAAAGTTGGAAATATGAGAAAATGTGGATTATGTGAGGAAGATTTATAACAGATTAGTAAATACTTTGATTGTTATACAATTAATGTTAATGTGGGAAATACTATTTTTAATAATATGATTGTTATTTCCTGGTATATGATTCTATTCTGATAAGATTATTGTGAATGTGATGATTTTTATATTCTAATACTTGTATACCTAGACAACACCCTGTTCAATACAGAAATGGAATTTTTGAGATAATAATAACAATAATAATAACCCCCCAGCCTGTCCCCCCCCTCTCTCTTTCGCTCTTGCTCTGTCTTTTGCCATTTCCAAACCTCCTTTCTGACTGTCACTAAATTTGGGCAGCAGTGACCAAAAGTGGGTGACCAGTTTTCTTGCTGAAAATTGGTACTGTACGAGCGGTCCTTTAACGGCTTTTCAAAGTTTCGATGGTGCTGAAAAATAGTGACTTACAGTTAATCCTCATACCTAAGACGGTTGCAGTGTCCCTGTGGTCACGTGATCACAGTTCAGGTGCACGGCTGCCAGCATGTATTTACAATGGGTAACCTGTGCCAGGGTCACACGATCCCCATTTGCAGCCTTTCAAAGGGGCCCCCCCAACAAGCAAAGTCAATGGGGGGGAGTTTGATTTGCTTAATGACCATGACAACAAAGCCATAAAATTTAGCGTGTCTCACACAATGTCTATATCACTTAACGACAAAAGGTCCCAACCCTCAATTGTGGTCATAGTTGAGAACTACTTGTACTTTCATTTTGCTTAGACCTAGTGCAGGGGTAGGCAACCTTGGCTCTTTTATGACTCGTGGACTTCAGCTCCCAGAATTCCTCAGCCAGCCTGGCTCAGCTTGGAAACCTCTCCCTTTCCCCTCAGCATGGCTGGCTCAGGAATTCTGGGAGTTGAAGTCCACGAGTCATAAAAGAGCCAAGGTTGCCTATCCCTGACCTAGCGTTTTTCAGACTTGGCAACTTTAAGATGTGTGGACTTCAAGGAATTCTGGGAGTTGAAGTCCATATATCTCAAAGATCTATGGAGATTCTCGGTCATCCAGGTCACGGTTGTCCCAAAGGTGCTTTTTAAGAGGCAACTGTTCTTCCTTTGTTTTCCTTGAAGACACTTCGCTTCTCATCCAAGAAGCTTCTTCAGCTCTGACTTTCTTGTTTTTCTTTGAAGACGTTTCACTTCTCATCCCCACCATCCAGTCAGAGCTGAAGAAGCTTCTTGGATGAGAATTGAAAAGTCTTCAAAGAAAAACAAGAAAGTCCTACTTGCCTCCTGAAAAAAGCACCTTTGGGACATATATCTTAAAGCTGCCAAGTTTGAAAAAGACAGTGCTGGAGGATACTTAATCAGGAAACATCTACAAGAAACATCTGGAACCCTGGAGCTGACTGAACAATAATCCTCTTAAACTCCACGTGGTACTTCAATTGTACCATCACAATTACTATCTTGATTTTTGTTACCGAATGCTGCAGACACTACTACCCCGTTGTTTTTTCTTCATCTTTGCTGATGTGTTTGTTTCAGTACCAAACGATTTAAAAGGAGTCGCATTCCTCAGTTTTAATTATCTGCTTTCTCCTTCCATTTTCAGAACCGTGTACTCAGCCATCTGCATTGAGATGGCTTCTCGGGGCTTTTTGGTGATGGCGCTTGAACACAGGTGAGATTGAATCCCTTGGGAGAAGACATTTTAAGATTAGATTCGTGTATTTATGGTTTTTTTTTCTAAAAAAAATATGCCTTTGATGCATCTATCCCTATCCTAAAATTCTGCTTCTTGATAGTAATGGCCGTCATTTTCAAGAAATCATTCTTGTAGTTTCATAATAGGAAGGATGTACGCTCGCTGCCTTGAGCGACTTTTACAGTAATAAAGGCAGAATAAAAATCAAATCAAATCAATCAATAAATGAGGAAGAGGGGAGCTGGGATCAATCAGTAATGATGCTCAACTCATTTATTTTCAGTAATTTAATTAATTACCCTATCTATGGGTACTAGGCCTGGATGCAAGTTCCAGAAATCCTTTCTTGAGTTGTTCTTTGATTTCAGAATTATACCGTCAAGAAGCTAAGATTAGATCAGTGGTGGCGAACCTATGACACACGTGCCAGAGGCAGCACTCAGAGCCCTCTCTGTTGGCACACACACCACCTCCGCCAGCAGCAGGTCCATCAGGCCGCCACCGCTGCCCAGAGCAGGAGCCCCACCCAGCACAAAGGAGGCGAAGTGGCCAACTAGCAAGCTCAAGTAGAGGTGGTAGAGCAGAGGTCACCAACCATTGTCGATTGGTGGACTGGAAGACAAGGGAGGGGGAAGCATTTTACATGTGTGCATGTGCGCACGGGGCTGCGAGCAAGCACCTGCTGCAAATGGGGCGGGGCTAGTGCCTGCGTGATACTCACTAGCCCTGCCCCGTTCTTACATGGTGCAGGGCCTTGTATCTGCACCCCGCAGCGCGGTGGTGGCCATTTTTGTGCCTTGCAGCACGGTGGCCCATTTTTGTGCCCCCGGTTTTTGCGTGCCAGAGGCGGCACTCAGAGGCGCCTCCTTGCCCCCCCCCGAGGGCACCACAATGCTGATGCGGCCCTGGCACTTTGCAATAAATAAGTGGGTTTTGGGTTGCAGTTTGGGCACTCGGTCTCTAAAAGGTTCGCCATCACTGGATTAGATCATCCCTCCTTTCCAGGAAAGTATTGTCACATAGAGCCCAAGGAAAACTGAGTAGAGATTTTAATCACACATTGAAACCTTTTTGACTTCAGGCAGGCGTTTTAAAAAAGGAGAGGAACTGAAGGAAATTCTTTTCCTTCTTTGCATTCCCATCTGTTCTTGCCCCACACTGATGCTCAAGGTATCTGCTCTTTACAGAGACCGATCAGCTTCTGCTACGTATTTTTGCAAACTGGATCCGGAAGCACCAGATCGACCTGAGGCTCAGATGAATGAAGAATGGCTCACTTACCGTAGGGTACCCAGAGATCAGAAGGAATTTCATTTTCGGAACCCACAGGTATTTCATCTTGACTATCTCGGCCAGATAAGCTCCTTATGGTGGCCTTGAATATCACAAACTTCAGTTAATCTGATCTCTCTCTGCATCCTGTTGGGTTTAATCCTGTGTGTGCGAGAGACCGTTGAGGAGCAAAAGGGTAATGCAACCAAAAAGCTAAGACAACCCTGGGTTGTATAAACAGAGGCATAGAATCAAGATCACGCAAACTAGTACCGCTTTACAAAGCCCTAGTAAGACCACACCTGGAAGACTGCAGCCAGTTTTGGTCACCATATCACAAAAAAGACGTTGAGAGTTTGGAAAAAAATTCAGAAAAGAACAACTAAGATGGTCAAAGGCCTGGAGACTAAAACATATGAAGAACGGCTGCAGGACTTGGGTTTGGTTAGTCTAAAGAAAAGAAGAGACATGATAGCAGTGTTTCAGTATCTGAGGGGCTGCCACACGGCAGAGGGGGCCAGGTTGTTCACCAAAGCACCAGAGGGAAGGACGAGAAACAATGGTTGGAAACTGATCAAGGAGAGAAGCAACCTAGAATTAAGGAGAAATTTCTTGACAGCGAGGACAATCAACCAGTGGAACAGCTTTACCCCCAGAAATCATGGGTGCTCCATCACTGGAGACTTTTAAGAAAAGACTAGATAATCACCTGTCTGAGATGGTATAGGTTCTCCTGTTTGAGTGGGGGGCTGGATTAGATAGAAGTCCTCCAAGGTCCCTTTCAGATTCTATTCTTTTCATCTATTCAGTTCTAAATCTTTTTTCATTGCAGCTCCACCAAAGAGCAAACGAGTGCAAACGGGGACTCAAGCTGATCCAAAGTATCAACAGTGGCAAGGCCGTTGCAAACCTCCTGCACGCTGATTTTGACCTCTCTACACTGAAGGTAAATATGCTGCCCTCCACAGGCTCCGCCCCTTTAGAACATGGGCACAGTATTGAGATGAACGTAGAAAAGAGGTGGCACTCGGGTCACCAGGGTGCAATGCTATTTTTGTCAGATGGGCCGGTTGGACCTCCCACCCACCCACCCACCCGTCAACACAGCAGAGGTCTTTCTTAGGGGAAAGAATTTTGGAAACCGTCTATCAAAATTAAACACTATTGTATGAATGAATTGGAGATTCTCCATCATCCAGGTCATGGTTGTCCCAAAGATGCTTTTTCAAGAGGCAACTGGACTTTCTTGTTTTTCTCTGAAGACGTCTCGCTTCTCATCCAAGAAGCTTCTTCAGCTCTGACTGGATGGTGGGGAATGGAAGGATTTATATTCCTTGCAGACATAATTTTAAGAGAGTCGTTGAGGCCATGTTTATCTGTGTCCTCAAGATCACCTGAATAATGCAAATGGGTGTAGATCCTTCTTGGAACTGCCGAAAGGACTGTGTTGTAGACAGGAGATAGATCAGTGGTGGCGAACCTATGGCACGGGTGCCAGAGGCGGCACTCAGAGCCCTCTCTGTGGGCACGTGCACCGTCGCCCCAGTCCTAGGCCTTCAGCTGGGTTTTATAAAACCTTTTCGCTTTAGGCCTCCGCCGCCGTGTGCAAAAAAAAAAAAAGGTTCAAATCAGTCAATTTCAACTTCTTGCGGGAAAAAAAAAAGATCTTGGAAAGTTGAAATTGATTGATTGAACTTTTTAGTCCCACCCAGTCTGCCGTTACCACCGCAGCCATGCCCACCCAGTTGGCCACACCCACCCAGTTGGCCACACCCAGCCAATGGGCCACACCCACGCGGCACTCGAGGATGCATAAGTGGGTTTTGGGTTGCAGTTTGGGCACTCAGTCTCTAAAAGGTTCGCCATCACTGAGATAGATGATATCATATCCCTCCCCCTCTGTTGAGAGAAGGCTGTTCAGTTTTGACATAGATGGCCTCTTGGACCCCTCTTTCAAACCAGTGGTCCTCTCTGTCCAAAACGTGGACTTTGCTGGCTTGAAAAGAGTGGCCTTTATCTTTTATTGCCGAGGTCCCCAACCTTTTGGGCACCAGGGACCGGTTCCGTGGAGAGAGGTTTTTCCGCGGAAGGAAGGGTGCGTGGTTTTGTGTGCTTCCTGCATCTCACAGATGGGGCTTTGCTTGTTTGTGCAGCCCATTTGCTGGCATGCCGTGGCCCGATACTGGTCCACGGACCAGGGATTGGGGACCCCTTGTTTTATTGTATCAATGCTTTTTCGGTCTTGTACCTGAAATGTGTTTTCCTGACTATTTGAGACACCTTGCTTTTGTTTTGAAGCTGACTTGCCTACCTTTTTGGCAAAGAAGGAGCTTACATCTTTTTAGGGGCTTACCTCCCCCTTGCCCCCCAGTTTATAAATCCAAACCAGAGGTTGCAACTGCCTCGTCTCTCATTCCCAAAGGTATCCCTGTGATTTCAGTCAGCCACCAGGGGGAGCAGTGATGATCTCTCATAGAAAGCGAGCCCATCTTGTGCACATGGAAAGTATATGAGAACCGAACCGAAATTGATGATGGTGGTCATGATGACAACGATGATGATAGAAGAGAATATCTGTAGCTCAGGGTTGAACTGAGTTTGGTGGTTTGCTTGCAGATGTTTCCTTACCCAACAAAGTAAGTGATGTTGTTACCTGGTTATGAAACGTCTGCAAGCAAACTACCAAGCTCAGATAGCCCTAAGGCAGAGGTAGGCAACCTTGGCTCTTTTATGACTCGTGGACTTCAACTCCCAGAATTCCCGAGCCAGCCACGCTGAGGGGAAAGGGAGAGGTTTCCAAGCTGAGCCATGCTGGCTCAGGGATTCTGGGAGTTGAAGTCCACGAGTCGTAAAAGAGCCAAGGTTGCCTACCCTTGCCCTAAGGACTCCACAGTATTGTTATTATTGTTGGTTGTGTAGTCAGCCAGATGTTTAGACTAGATTTGGCACTTTTATCCACCTGTTGAAGCCTTTCCAAGGAACGGGGATAGGCAAATATTGCTGTTTGATGGTGTTAAAGGAATCATCGCGGAATGTAAGCTGGTCCAAGTAAAGCTGCCTTTTGCAATTGACCGATGGAGATTTTATCAATGCCTCGGTAACTATAATTTCTAAAAGAAAGAGTGAAGATAAAATAATTTTAGAGACAGCGTTCTGAACTTTTGCTTGGAATCTGTATATACCTATGTGTACATGTAAATGGGCATAAAGACATTGTGCATTACTATAAATCACCAGGAATTATTATTAGGGCTGGAAGATGTGTTTTAGCCTTCACCAACCTGATGCCTTCCAGAATTCTTGTAGTATAATTCTCTGAATTTTTCCTGTGGGAAGATTGAAATGGGTTGGGAATATAATGGCTAATAATAATAATAATAATAATAATAATAATAATAATAATAATAATAATAATAATAATAATAATAATAATAATAATAATAAAGTTGGAAGGGACTTTGGAGGTCATCTAATCCAACCCCCTGCTCAGGCAGGAAACCCTATACCATTTCAGACAAATAGCTATCCAGTCTCTTCTTAAAAACTTCCAGTATTGGAGCATTCACCATTTCTGGAGGCAGGTTGTTCCACTGGTTAATTGTTCTAACTGTCAGGAAGTTTCTCCTTAGTTCTCTCTTCCATACAAATGAGAGATCCTATTATTGATAGACTCCTGGATCTCTCCTTGTTCTTGTAAATGGATCCCCAGTCTGGGTTTTCCCTGACTACAGTTCCCAACATTCCTCATTACAGGTAGTCCTTGGTACAACCATTATAGAGGCTGCTCACTACAGCCTTAAGTCGAAACGGTCATAAAACAGTTTTTTTTATATTGGTCAGGTGCAATTTTTTGTAAGACTTTTTTTGCGGCAGTCATTAAGCAAACATAGCAGTTGTTAAGTGAACCAGTGATTCACTGTGGACATGCTATTTGCAGAAAACAGGAAGTAAGTTTAGGTTTTTGACAAAAGCGTAGTAAAAGAGTCACGTAACTCTGGGATACTGCAAATACCATAATGCAGTTGTGTTGCTGAGCACTGAATAAAGTCACATAACTGGGGGGGGGACTATTGTAAGGTCAGATCTGGGCTTTAATTCCCCTTTTCAGGCATAGAATTGCTAAGCAACCTATCGTAAGTTGAGGACAGCTGGCTGGGCTTCCTGTGAGCTGCAGTTCCCAGTAGCAGAATGGTTTCATTGCCATCCCTGGAGTCTTTGGAGATTCTTGGGCCATGGCATTAATGAGCTGGCTTCCTTAAGTGTCTCACTCCATCTCTTGCAGGACAATGTGGATCTGACCAAAGCCGTTGTCATGGGTCACTCTTTTGGAGGCGCGACAGCCGTGCTATCTCTGGTCAAAGAAACCCAGTTTAAGTGAGTATCTTCCAAAACTGCTTTAAAGGGATTTCTTCTTCATTTTTTTAAAGAAAATTGCAACCTCAAAGAGCTTATTGATAACAAATGCCAAACAAAGGCACCGTGGTGGCACAGTGGTTAGAATGCAGTGTTGCAGGCTAGCTCACAGCCAGGAGTTCAATCCTGACCGACTCCAGGTTGACTTAGCCTTCCATCCTTCCAAGATCGGTAAAATGAGGACCCAGATTGTTAGGGGCAAATATGCTGACATTGTAAACTGCTAGGAGAGAGCTGTAAAACATTATGGAGTAGTATACAACAGGGCTTTTCAACCAGTGGTACGGGTACCATCTATGGTACATTGGCACCTGGCAGGTGGTACGCGACCATCCTGGAGAAGTGGTAGCGGGGGAGGGGAATGAGCTGAACCGGTGGCAGCACCGCACAAGCCTGAGCCAGAGATGGCTGGAGCTGCAAGGCTGTCAGGGCTCAGTGGAAGCTCCAGGATCAGCGCCAGGCTCCAGCACCAGGCTCCAGCACCAGAAGCACCAGGATCAGTGCAAACTGATCCTGGTGCTTCTGCTGAGCCCAGAAGAAGCACCAATCAGCTGGAAACCAGCACTGATCCTGGCGCTTCTGCTGAGCCCAGAAGAAGCGCCGATCAGCTGGAATGTTGCAGCCTCTCCAGGGTCTTGTGATTTACATTCAGATGCTTGGCAACTGATTCATATTTATGACGGTCACAGTGCCCAAGGGTCATGTGAAGTGACCAAAACCTGCTGCAACCACCCAGCAGACGGGAATAATTTGATTTTAGAACAGAAACTATTTACCTTTATTATTGTGGTTTTTAGTATCGCCTGTTCACCGCCCTGAGTCCCGTAAGGGAGATAGGGCGGTATATAAATTTAATAAATAAATAAATAAATAAATAAATAAATAAATAAATAAATAAATAAAAACCAAACACCCCCCACCCCACCCCCGCTGCCAATCCTCAACAGAAATGCTCACAACAATGGAAACCTCGGACAGGAGGAAGAGCGCCCCCGGGTGGGCAGGCAGGTGTCTTGCTCGGCTGTGGCTTGGGGGGGCACTTTTTTCAGTGCCATTGTAACTTCGAACAGTCACTAAGCAAACTGTTGTAAGTCGAGGACTACCTGTACTTTATCACTTTTTTCCTTTTTTTTTTTTTTTTTGGTCATCAAGTTTTTGACACCTTGCTAGGGGAAGCCAAAGGGTTTTGGTCCCCTGCTTCACTAGGTGCCGTGTGCTTATTTTCCTCCTGTAGATGCGCAGTTGCCCTTGACGCATGGATGTTCCCTTTGGAGAACTCTGTTTACCCAAAAGTGACCAAGCCGGTGCTGTTTATCAACACAGAATCATTCCAGACTGCAGAGAGCGTGGCCAAGATGAAAAAAATCAGCACCACCAGCAGTGAAAGCAAGATTATTACAATCCTGTGAGTCTGCACAGTCTCCGACGGTGATCAACAATGCCTTTTGCCATAGTAGTGGAGAACGCACAATCAGAGGAGGTGTCATTCACAGATTAGACACACAGTCTCTCCCTGCAGGCTTGCAGTCTAAGAAGATGTAACACATGGAATGGGGGGGGGGGAAGGGGGAGGTTAAAAATAAGGTGGGATCTGAAATGAAAAGAGGGAAGGACCATTTAGGGGAATAAAAGGGGGGGGATCTGTAAGAAAAAGACGGTAAACAACAAAGAACAGCGTGGATTAGCAAAGCGAACAGGGTTGCGTCCTTGTAAGATAGCCACTTTTTTTGATAAGTCGTATAAAATTCATTTGGGATTTGGCCTAGCACAAAAATCAGAATCCATTTGTCTCAGGAAGTGAAATGAATGCAAAACTAGCCCCTTAAAACAGAGAGCCTTTGAAAGGGAGACATTACCAGATGGTTTTGTGTGTGTGTGTGTGTGTGTGTGTGTTTTCCCTCCCCGTGCTGGTGTTGAAAGATGACACTCTTGTAGAACGGGTTTTGACGCTCATTTCAGCCAGGAACGCAAAGGCAGCATCAGGTCTGCTTCTTAAAATAGCACTGGCAAAGCTTTTTGGGCTGATTTTTGAAGAAGATTTTTGCTAAATAAGTCTGTCCAAAAATCCCCAGTAGTGTTCCTTCATGTGAAGAGGAGAAAAACACACTGTTTCGCTTTTTTTTCCCTTTAAGCTCTGCTCAGTCAGGGTTTTGTCTAATCTCTCCCTCATCCCCAAAAGAACTCTACTCCTAGCATGGCGGAAGGGATGTCTGTTACTGCTGTGGTGTTTTCTTTTGTTTCACAAAGCCCCAAGAATGAACATAAGGCAGTATCCCTCCATTGCTCTCCAAGGCAAACTCTTGGAAGCTACACTAACTTCCAACCTGGGAGTTTCATGCTGAGATTAGAGAAAAGTTGAACATTTCAGATGGCTAAGTCCTCTTTCAAGCCGCTGGATTTCACAATATCTTTTGAAAGTCGAAATTGCCTACTGTGTGTTCTTTAATTGCCTAGGCTTTCTCATCAGACGTTGAAATGACCTTTTTTAATTGCTAAATCTGGAAGATGTCCCGTCTTTGGACTAGGGCATGGATAGGCAACCTTGGCTCTTTTATGACTCGTGGACTTCAACTCCCAGAATTCCTGAGCCAGCACAGCTCAGGAATTCTGGGAGTTGAAGTCCACGAGTCATAAAAGAGCCAAGGTTGACTACCCCTGGACTAGGGGATCCATTTTGGATCCTGTTCTTCTCCAGCACTGGAGATGGAGGATCCACCCATGGGTTACGACTGTATTCCTGCCCAATCAGATCAAGTTAGCCAAAGTTGCCACACCCGTCCTGGACCATAGAGATCCCAGTTTTTGACTTGATCTCGCCCAGGACAGACGTGAAAACTTGGCTCTTAGGCAGGTATAGTGCTCCATCGGGGGATCCTCCATTTTATATTTCTTTAGTTGGGATTTCACTCCTAATTTGATTTGATTTCTCAGTGATTCACTTTTAATGTTTCACTTTTAATGTTGATATACTTTCCCCCCCAGGGGTACCGTCCACCAGAGTCAGACAGATTTCACCTTCCTTGCCGGGAACCTTGTCAACCGGGTCTACAAGACAAGAGGTACCACGGATCCCTACGAAGGTCTGAATATCACCAACCAGGCTGCGCTTGCTTTCCTACAAAAGCATCTCCGTAAGTCAATATCATGAAAGTTGTTTCTTCCTCTAAAAGAGACATCATCCTATAAAGAACAAGACACCCATCAGATAACAAGTAAAATCAAACTAGGTTAGTGGGTGCGGACTGAGAAGAGTCAATTTATTTCAGAATAACAGAGTTGGAAGGTACCTTGAGGTCTTCTAATCCAACCCCCTGCACAAAACCTTACACCATTTCAGTTAAATAGCCATCCAATCTCTTCTTAAAAACTTCCCGTGTTGGAACACCTGCAACCTCTAGAGGCAAGTTGTTCCACTGATTAATTGTTTTAACAGTCAGGGAATTTCTCCTTAGTTCTAGGTTGCTTCACTCCTTGATCAGTTTCCACCCGTTGCTTCTTGTCCTGCCTTTAGGTGCTTTGGAGAATAGCTTGACTGCCTCTTCTTTGGGGCAGCCCCTGAGATATTGGAACACTGCTATCATGTCCCCCCTCGTCCTTCTTTCTATTAAATTAGAAATTAGACATACCCAGTTCCTGCAACCATTCTTCATATGGTTTAGCCTCCAGTGCCCTAATCATCTTTGTTTGTCTTCTCTGCACTCTTTCTAAAGTTTCAGCATTTTTTTATATTGTGATGGCCGAAACTGGATGCAGTATTCCAAGTGTGGTCTTATTAAGGCATTATAAAGTGATACTGACACTTCACATGGTCTTGATTCTATCCCTCTGTTAATGCAGCCTAAGACTGCATTGGCTTTATTTTTTTTGCAGCTGCAGCACATTGCTGGCTCATATTTAAGTGATTGTCCACTAAGACTCCAAGATCCCTCTCACAGTTACTACTATTGAGCAAGGTACCATCATTTCACCAGTTTGCTTTCTCCTAAGTGGGTGTGCTTACTTTGCATGGTACAGTAACTCTTTTATGAATGGGCAAACCCTTTCATGCTATTTCCAGAAAGTATCACAAGATGCCTTCAAATTCCAAATAGGTCACATGATGAAAAAGGTGCTCTATCTCAGGGCTTTTCAACCTTTTCACCCATTGTACCTCTTTTAGGATATGGCAATATCCAAGTACCACCAGTCGCCTAGCAAGGTGTCAAAAACTTGATGACCCCACCCAAAAAAGGAAAAAAATGATGAAGTGCAGGTAGTCCTCGACTTACAACAGTTCGCTTAGTGACTGTTCGAAGTTACAATGGCACTGAAAAAAGTGCCCCCCAAGCCACAGCCGAGCAAGACACCTGCCTGCCCGCCCGGCGGCACTCTTCCTCCTGTCCGAGGTTTTCATTGTTGTGAGCATTTCTGTTGAGGATTGGCAGCGGGGGTGGGGGGGTGTTTGGTTTTTATTCCCCCCCCCCGTCTGCTGGGTGGTTGCAGCAGGTGTTGGTCACTTCACATGACCCTGGGACACTATGACCGTCATAAATATGAATCAGTTGCCAAGCATCTGAATGTAAATCACAAGACCCTGGAGATGCTGCAACATTCCAGCTGATCGGCGCTTCTTCTGGGCTCAGCAGAAGCGCCAGGATCAGCGCCGAGCTCCAGCTGGAGCCTGGCACTGATCCTGGCTCTTCCGCTGAGCCCTGACAGCCCTGCAGCTCCAGCTGTCTCTCGCTCAGGCTTGTGCGGTGCTGCCACCGGTTCAGCTCATTCCCCTCCCCCGCTACCATTTTTCTAGGATGGTCGCGTACCACCTGCCAGGTGCCAATGTACCACAGGTGGTACCCGTCCCACTGGTTGAAAAGTCTTGCTCTATCTCCTATTGTATTTCACTGCATAATACGACACTAGTCTTTAGAACTTGGCACCACAGCTGCTTGATGCAATAACTCTTCCTTTTTTTTTTTTCATCTAGAACTCAAAGAAGATTTTGACCAATGGGATAATCTTCTGGAAGGCATAGGCAACTCGGTGGTCCCAGATAGCCCCTTGGCAAAGTCTACCCTCTAGGCAAGAATTATCTCTCCCCATATTGTTTTGGGGCATCTTCTAGATTTGTTTTTTTTTTCCCCTTTGAAGGGATGCAAAGCATCCTTGATATAAAATTGCTCTTCAGATGTTGGACATTCTGCAGAATTGCTCTTCACGATGATGGACATGTTCCTGAGATCTCCAGCTATGAAGGCTTCACTTCTTTAGGAAGCATCTGCTGCTTAGAAACATTTTGAGTTACCTTATATGTGCCTCTCCTTCTACCAGGACTACAGCAAGACCTTTAAGGAAAGGATGGATCTAATTGTGAGTGAAGACATTGAAATATGTTGGGGTGGGTGGGGGTGTAATCCTTGCACTTTAAAGTAAAATGTAGCAGGAAAGCCACAAACTCACTGCCTAGAATCTGCGGTCTGCTATCCTGATAGCATCCTTTTCCAACTTGCGTTCCGAAAACCAGAAAAGGAAGACCTACCATGGTTTAAAGTTGTTAATTACAGCTATGAAGCTGGATTGAAAAGATCCTTCTTTTTCAACTATCTTGTCAGGGTAGGCAAGAAGGAATATACTCAATGATATTGTGGCAGAAAATCTGTAAAGAATATACGCGAAGCAAGAGCTTAATCATATGGAGGTCTGAGTATCAAAACTTTAATCTTCTGTTAAATGCAAGCTTTCTGATAGACCGGATTTGCTATGACAGGCATTTTGTGAATCACAAACCTTTATGATAGCGGTGGGAAGAAAGAGGCCTCTGGTGCTAAGGAACTTTATGCCTGTGTTTTTCAGGGCAAAGTCTCTGGGGTAAATTGTCACAGTTGTTAGAGTTTTGTAGCTGAGCTGAAAACATCTCACATCATTTATAATCCTTCTGAGTCCACTGAAAAAATGTCTGCTTTGCGGTTCCCCTATCACTGGAGCACAAACGTAGCGCTTCGTTGCGGTTCTGGAGCTCGGCGCTGATCCTGGTGCTTCTGCTGAGCCCTGAAGAAGCACCAATCAGCTGGAAAGCAGCACTGATCCTGGCGCTTCTGCTGAGCCTTGAAGAAGCACCAATCAGCTGGAAAGCAGCACTGATCCTGGCGCTTCTGCTGAGCCCTAAAGAAGCACCAATCAGCTGGAATGTTGCAGCATCTCCAGGGTCTTGTGATTTACATTCAGATGCTTGGCAACTGATTCATATTTATGACGGTCACAGTGTCCCAGGGTCATGTGAAGTGACCAAAACCTGCTGCAACCACCCAGCAGACGGGGGGAATAAAAACCAAACACACACACACCCCACCCCCGTTGCCAATCCTCAACAGAAATGCTCACAACAATGAAAACCTCAAACAGGAGGAAGAGCGCCGCCGGGCGGGCAGGCAGATGTCTTGCTCGGCTGTGCCTTGGGGGGCACTTTTTTCAGTGCCATTGTAACTTTGAACAGTCACTAAGCGAACTGTTGTAAGTCGAGGACTACCTGTACTTTATCACTTTTTCCTTTGGGGGGGGTCATCAAGTTTTTGACACCTTGCTAGGCGACTGGTGGTACTCGGATGTTGCCATATCCTAAAAATGGTACAATGGGTGAAAAGGTTGAAAAGCCCTGGTTTAAAAGGTTGAGACCAGAACTGGGATTCTGCCCATTATAGATTTTGAAGACCCTTTATGGAACAGAATCCATAACACTGCAAAGCTTTCCTACATTCATAAAAATGGGAGGAGGGACTTTGATTTTTTTTTTTAAAAAAAAAACATAAAGTAAACTAATTACGAGCTCAAAACATATCAAGGAAGTAGTTTTGTATGCATGAATTGGTGGGCAAAATAGAGAGAGCAGAGTATAATAACTTACCTGATAACTTACCCCATAATCTTACACTCATCTATGTAGAAGTTTATCTCATTAAGTTCACTGAATTTACTACAGGAAGTCCTCGCCTTACCAGTGTAACTGGGACCGGAATTTCTGTTGCTAAGCAAGGCAGTTAAATGAGTGGTTCTCAATTTAACAACCCTTTTTGCCCTGGTTGTTAAGCGAATCACCACAGTTGTTAAATGAAACACACGGTCATTAAGCAAATCCAGCTTCCTCCGTTGACCTTCCCTGTCAGAAGTGAGCTGAGAAGGTTGCAGATGATCACATGAGCCTGAGACACTGCAGCTTTCATAAATGCTTGCTGGTTGCCAAGCACCCAAACTTTGATCATGTGACAGTGGGGATGCTGCAATAGTCGTAAGGGTGAGGACTGGTCACAAGCCACTTTCTTCAGTGCCATTGTAACTTCAGACAAAGGCTAAACAAATGATTGTAAATCGAGAACTACCTATCCTTGGTAAATTCTCAGCCTCTTTGGTGTAAATGTACATTTACAACTACAATTCCATTTTTACACCTTAGATCAGGGGTAGTCAACCTTGGCTCTTTTATGACTCGTGGACTTCAACTCCCAGAATTCCTGAGCCAGCTAAGCTGGCTCAGGAATTCTGGGAGTTGAAGTCCACGAGTCATAAAAGAGCCAAGGTTGACTACCCCTGCCTTAGATGATACACATCCCACCTTATTCGTATCATGCTCACCCAAGCAAGCTGCTGTTATTTTTTTAAATATAAGATTTGAATGCTGCTACACAGTTAATTCCAAAATATTAAAATGGAAGACACAAAATTCAAAATGATTGTCCGCCTAGGGCAGACATGTAAAACACAAGGCCTGGGGGCTGGATGCGGCCCACGAAGTGGTTTCATGTGGCCCACGAAGCCATCCTGGAAACAGTGAGGGAGCGGGCCCCCACTATCATGGCCCTGGCCCAGGCCGGCCGGGAGCCAATGTACAATTTTGTGTTGGCCATCTACGCTGAAACGCATTCAGTCTTAGCTCCACAAGGTCGTCCAGAAACACCGAAGAACCAGCCCCTGCTGTGTCGGCCCCACCCCCTGGATGCATGCTGGGGAGGTGTCACTCTTTGTGAGGAATGAAGAAATGGACCATGCCTTGACGCTTGCCCCGGTCCCACCCCCTTCTGCCAGAGACCCTCAGATCTTGTTCTGTCCCCGTCGGACACACACACACAAACAGCCAGCCGAGGGTTAAAGAACTTCTCCTCACTTCAATTCACAGATAAGAAAACTTGGCAGCAGCTCCGTAGCTGCCTGCCAAGACTTTTACTCAAAGAACAAAAACAATACACACAGTTAGAAAAGTAAGTCCACAGCAAACTACTTCGCCAGAGATTCAGCTTAATCTCTGGCACGTCTCCTTTTCTGCTGCGCACGCTTGTCGCTCTTACGCTGGCGTGGATCCAGCCACAACTTCTCTTCCTCACTATCCGAACCACCTGGCTCCTGGTCAATCTCTTCTCTGTCGGAAGACACCTGAGGCATTGCCAAAGAGGAGGGTCCTGGAGAGGGAGGCCTGGCCATCTCCTCTCCTTCATGTTTGGAGCCTTCTTCCTCCGATAAGAGGGGCTCACAAGACGGAGCCACAACAGATCTGTCCCATTCCTGCCCAGACCCCCACAGGCGATGTAGAGGCGGCCACACCCGCCCAGTAGGCCACACCCACCCTGGCCACACCCACCTGCCCCCCCCAAGGGCAACCGCAATGCTGATGCGGCCCTCAATGAAATTGAGTTTGACACCCCCGGCCTAGGGCTATTGCTACCTATTTTAAGTTCACCCCCCTCAGAAGAACCCCTGGAGGTCTTAGGCTGTACCCCAAACTATTCTTGGCAAGAAAGTTGGAGTTCTAAGCATTAAGGGGAGAGGGAGAGCATTTCTTCCAGCAGTGGGAATCCATCCGGATCTGTTTGGGTGCCGTCACAGCTGCTGTGACGGCTGCAGTGTAGCAGCAATAATTGCTGTGGGCCTCCTTGGGGATAAGAAAGGGGCAGGAAGGCAGAGTCTGCTCTGTTGTCCATGATCAAGGCGCTTATACAATCCTGGCTGGCCCTTGCTGAACAGATTGAGTCTTTCCACAGCCAGTCCAGCCACTGACATACTGTAGAGCAGGGCTGTCCAGCCGAGGCAATTTTAAGACTTGTGGACTTCAACTCCCAGAATTCCCCAGCCAGCATGGCTGGGTGAGGAATTCTGGGAGTTGAAGTTCACAAACCTTAAAGTTGCCAAGGTTGGACACCCCTAGAGGATGGTCTGATACACTTCAGAAGAGCAGGCTAGCTTAGGAGGCATCAGCATTGAAGCATACATATAATTCCTCAACATGCAATTCAAAATGCTGGTTGTTATCACTAAAAACCCTTCATGGCATTGGGCCGTGAAGGACTATCAGGCTTCTGTGGCTTGCATCCAGCCTGTGTAATTGGGCAGAATGGCCATGTTCCAGGCCATCCATTAAACCAGGGGTAGTCAACCTTGGCTCTTTTATGACTCGTGGACTTCAATTCCCAGAATTCCTGAGCCAGCTTAGCTGGCTCAGGAATTCTGGGAGTTGAAGTCCACGAGTCATAAAAGAGCCAAGGTTGACTACCCCTGCATTAAACAATGTCTTCCAATGCAATCTAGGAAGCACATCTTCTACATCCCATCCCTTGATTATGGAACACCTTCTCTCTGCCCCCTACTTTAGCCATGTTCAAAAGACCTCTGAAAACCTGATGCTTTCTCCAGGGTTTGGGTTAGAGGCAGTAGCAGCTTCCGTGTGTTTGATTGTCTTCTAATGGTTATTTTCCTTCTGGCATTGGGGTGAGGGATGGGGTTCATTTGTATGATATGATTGCTTTTACTGTACACTTCCAGACTCATCGTAGAGTTGAGCAGCCTTACGCATTTCTAAAATAAATAAAAATGAAACTCTGTTCTCGGATTCGAAGGCTTTGACTAAAACTATCCCACTGTTTCAAGCAGAGCCTGGGACAAGACATTGTGCAGGCTATTCAGTTCTGACAGAATAAATCAAACTGGATCAAATGGTTATTGTTGAGGCCACCTGTTCATCCAATCAGGGCTCAAACATCCCCACACATAAATTAAATATAGATTTTGAGTTAACTCTAACTAGCCGTGTTCACACACAAGGCTAAGCCATAAAGCGGCTTGCAAACCAGATAGCTGGGCTTATGCACATTAAGCCGAACTATATTGTGGCTTGACACAATGCTTGAATCTGGCAAATTATTTTCCATTGCAGAAGTAGTTAAAATAAGACTGTTTGCTGGGTGGGGCTTTAATTCTGGAAAACTGATTCTGCATGGGCCACCTTCCCCAGAGAGTTAGATACACAATTTGGCAAAGTCTCTGGATTCCATAGGAGCAGTGTACATAAATTCATTTCTGAAAAAAAAAAACAATCTAAACTAATGAAGCTGAAGCTTTTGCTGATTATTTCCACTGAAGGGCAGTTGACATGGACTTCCTTTGTACATTGTTTAGACATTTAAGCTTGTACTGTATAGAACTCAACTGCCAGCTGTTATCTCCAAAGAACATATTGCTTCCTTCCCTGTTCTGCTTCCATTCAAACTGTTTAGCTTTGGAGATGGTCAGTAGAGCCTTCATGGGCTCTGGCTGAACAAAAAGCCCAGCTTTGGTTGGACTAAAGTTTGGCTTGTTTTAACTATGGTTAATGGAATTTACCATAATTTGCTAGGTAAATGCAAGAAGCTAAGCTATAAACTATGACTTAGAATGGCTGGATTCACACATCGCACTACACTGAAGCCAAGCAAGCAGCATTATGACATAGCATGTTGTTTGAAAGAGAATAACAGAATAACAGAGTTGGAAGGGACCTTGGAGGTCTTCTAGTCCAACCCCCTGCCCAAGCAGGAGTCCCTACACCACTTCAGACAAACGGCTGTCCAAACTCATCTTAAAAACCTCCGGTGAAGAGGCTGTGGAGCATTTAACAAGTCTGTTCTAGAATGTTGTGCAGTATGAAGGAATGTAACCAACAGTTGTGTTCCACAACAAACAAGCAGCAGCCTAAATATCTGATAAGGTAGATGGTTCTTCCTCAGACTGAAGTGTGCTTCCTGTTGGAGACGTTGTGTAAGAACCTTTGTGGAAGATCTCCAGAACAGGAATGGTTGCGAATGGACCACTGGATGCAGATGCTCAGCAAGAGTAGAAAGGTAAGATAAATAAAAATATATTTTGGTTGAAAACAAGTCTTGACAATGGAGCATCTCTGCAAAAGGCAGTCTAGTCATTTCTTTCTTTAGCTGTACTACAGGAAGCTAAGTTTCATTTCCAGTCTGCCTTCGCATTGCTGGGGATTTGTTCTGACAGCCACACAATTGTTCAGGGAATCCGTTGTGTCTTGCCCCATCTAGCCTCAGGGCGGTCACGTGCTAGAGACACGCTTCAGAGGAAGCCATTCAGTATGGTTACATAATGGGAAGATGGAGGAAGGAAGGAAGGAAGGAAGGAAGGGGCATTGGAACATCAGAAGCAGATGACGTGGTTACCCCTGGAGGTGTCTCTGCAAAGGCTGAAACTCCTTCAGTGCTTATTAACTCCTGTTGTTCTGTGCAATTGTTCCCAAACAGGATTTCAGGGTTTCTTTTCATACAGCATTCTGTTGTTTGCTGGGAAAGGCTTTGCAGCTGTAGGAGAGTACTTGGACACCCAAAATAGACTGTTTCTTTGGGAGAAACGTCCTTCTCAAGGGAGACAAAGATGGCTGCTAGCAAAGGTGTTATCCTGTCCTGAACATCTGCCTCCCTTTCAGAGCCAGTCTTCCTGGGTCTTTAAAGGCAGCAGCATCCTCTGGAGGGGAGAGGATTTGCTCTGTGCAAAGCCCCAACATCTGGAACAGACAATTTCTTCCAGTTGGAAGATTTTCCTCTTTGAAAAATCCCAACCTCCAAGGAAGGGAGGAAGCCTGCGGATGGCGTACCGATATCTCCACTCCTTGACTAGTGCTGAAATGCTGGAACTCTCCTCCATTTTTATTTATCTGTTTTGGATAGGAGTAAGGACAGGATAGAATTTTTAAAAGTTAAAATATAGTAGGTGCCATGACTTAGAATGGCTGGATTCACACATCGCATTACACCGAAGCCAAGCAAGCAGCATTATGGCATAGCACAGTGGTGGCGAACCTATGGTACGCGTGCCAGAGGCGGCACTCGGAGCCCTCTCTGTGGGCACGTGCGCCATGCCCTGGAGATAGCAACCGTCCCTCTTCAACCAGCCACCCACTAACTCGGCGAGGTTCCACATGGCCAGATGCATCCCAGCATGGCTGGTTTCCTTTGCCCCCCCATCCCATCCCTCCTGGCCTCGCATGCTCTCCTTTTCCCAGTACGACCCACTGCATCGCCTCCTCAGCTGTCGGCTGTCCATCCAGCTCAGAGGCGGCTTCTCTGAACTGCTGGCGGCGGGCTGTGGAACCCCAGAGTGCACCGGTCAAGGGGGCGGCAGGCTGTGGCTGCTGACGCACACTGTTGGTCCCCATGTGTTCGCTGGCCTCTGTGTGCAGGGGCCGATGGTGTCAGGCAGGAGCCACCCCAGCCCCTGCCTCGCCTTACCCTGCGACAATGGCACCCCCACCCTGCCTCGCCTTGCTTCACCTCACCCCACAGGATGAGCTTCCTGCCCACTGCCCCACCTGCCAGAGACCCCCTGGATCTCCCCCAACCCTGCCCAGCCCGTACAAGCATCCCTCCCCATGAGCAACATTGAGGTGACCACGCCCACCTTGGCCATACCCACCCAGTCTGCCATGACCACCGCAACCACACCCACCCATAAATAAGTGGGTTTTGGGTTGCAGTTTGGGCACTTGGTCTCTAAAAGGTTCGCCATCACTGGCATAGCATGTTGTTTGAAAGAAAATAACAGAATAACAGAATTGGAAGGGACGTTGGGGGTCTTCTAGTCCAACCCCCTGCTCAAGCAGGTTGAATGCACCTCTTTTTTTAAAAAAATAATAATAATATAAACTTTGTGCTATCCATGGGTGCCCCCTTTTTTTTGACAGCCTGAGCTTGGGTTGCCCTGAGCTTGGTTTCTAGCACAGCATGTTGTGTGAACCCAGTCCATTTTGGTTTACAGGTCTACATGACCACAGTTGGGAGCAGAATCTCCATTGTTAAGCAAGGCGGTTCTTAAGTGCCTGATTTTATGACCTGTTTTGCCATGATTGTTAAGCAAATCACTGCAGTTGTTAAGTGAATCGTGGTCATTAAACAAATCCGACTTTCCTCGACTTTGTTGAAAGCCAGCTGGAAAGGTCCAAATGGCACCCAAATTTTGATCACGTGATGGCGTATAATGGATTGATGGTTTATAATTAATGATATAAATTGAAATAGCTATCCAGTGTATGTTAATCTGTCATGGTATGGTAATGGTTGGATTTAAATAGCAGGAGCACTGATATTCATTGATTGCATTGGCTTATATGAAATCATTCAGATGGGGGGGATTTCTAAGTAGAGAAGAATTATAGAATCATAGAATCCTAGTCCTGCTTCAAAACTGGAAGATGGATTTGGAATGCTCAGCGTGTATTCTATGACTACATGTATAATCTTTATGTTCCATTAACGGTACCATCTGTCATTTCAAAATAGGGACACTAGTATCTTCCACCCTTCTGCTGCTTCTCCCCAGTTTTATTTTTTGCTATCACCTGTTTGTCTATCATCTATCCATTCATCCATCCTTCCATCTCCAGCTGTTTTATTCTTTGCCTCTGCAATTTCTTTGCTGTCTCGAATGACAAAACGGCCCTGGTGAGTGTGTCAGATTACTCATACAAAGATGACCTACTAAAACCCATGAACGCTTAGCAGACTGCCTTTTCACTCTGTAGCCTCAAGCACAAAAAAAGAGAAAAGAAATATATGCATATGGTTGGGGCACAGAATTTATGCAAGCAGCAGAGGGGCAGGGCTTCAGTCACCTCATTGTGGCTGTCATCTTCTGCTTTTGACCTCCCTCAGTAGGCAATCTTGATGAGTATGATCAGGTTATTTTGGATCTTGATCCATATCTGTGGCTAATTTCCACTTATATTGATATTTAATTAAGCTTTCTTAGTGTTGTCTGAAGACTACGGATAAAGCCATCAAATGCAACATTGTACTTGGACAGCAACTTTAACAAAACATCTTGAACCTCCTTAAAATTGGCATTTGTTTTCTGCAAAACTCTACAGCAGTGTTTCTCAAACATGGCAAGTTTAAGACACGTGGATTTCAACTCCTAGAAATCCCCAGCCAGCATGCTGAGTGGAGAATTCTGGGAGTTGAAGTCCACAAGTTTGAGAAACGCTGCTTTGTGGATTCTTAGAGGATCAGATGAGGACGAGTGAAGAGTCTAACTCAGGGGTCTTCAAACTTGGCCCTTTTATGACTTGTGGGCGTCAACTCCCAGAATTCCTCAGTCAGCGTGCCTGGCTGAGGAATTCTGGGAGTTGAAGTCCACAAGTCATAAAAGGGCCAAATTTGAAGACCCCTGGTCTAACTGGTTTCAATGCCAAATTTTGGAGTTTGTTTGGGCCAGATGCCTCCTATGTTTCTCCTCTCCTTGAATTAATTCACCTCTTTCTGTCCACCTACGTCCTACCCTATTGCTTATTTACCTGCCAAGGTTAAGCAGTCTGACATTTTAAACAATTTCAGTCAGCCCCATCCAACATTGCTAGTATTAAGAATTCAGTGCAAAACACCTGGCAGACATGTTTTCTGCTCGTGTCACTTGTCCCTTATTTCAACCAATTTCTCCACATAATAGGATTTTAGATATAGTTTTCCTATGACGTTGATGCAAAACACAGATTGTTTTTTTTAATGAGTATTGGAGAAAATGCATCATAAATGTAAAATGCTTCATTTTACATTATTTATCTAAAGCATACAAATGGCAATCTTATTAATCAAAATTAGTCTTATATCATGCCAAATGATAGAATTAAATTATTAACATTTAATGTAGTTTTCTTAATAATAGGAAAACATCAGAAATTAAACACATGCATTAGTATATGATAATCCAAATAAATATAATAGGCCTATAGTCGGGACTCCCTACTATAAAATGCTTCTGGAAATAGAAATCTTCAGATGGTTGAATAAGGGGTATCGTTCCAGACTTTTATTATTTATTTTTTTATTAGTAACAGTATGGTAGTCCTAAAATATGTACTGTATTGTATAACACACCTATATTTAACTTACCACTTTGGGAATAAAACAGAGGAAGCAGACTAAGCAACTAATTAAAAGCATCATAGCAAATGATAAAACCATTAGGTATAACAATTAATTTCAGCCCCATTAAGGTGGATTCTGACTGAATGAAAATTCAATTCTTAGCAGAACAGTTCAACAGTGGAACCAATTAGCTGCATAGAGAATAGGATCCCTTCACTGGATGGATCCACATGAAAGCTAGACTGCTCTTGATCTGCGATGCAGGATTTCTGAGAGACCCAAAATGATCCCTTCCAGTTCTGTGATTTTCATTTCAGTGGGTCTTTTTAGCACTAATTTAGCTCAGTGATAGTGTGCTTGTGAACCACAGAATAAGACATTCTGAAACAAGATAGCATCCTTTGAAAATAAGGGACATGACAAATTTTGACCAGATCCAACAGCTGGTTCAATTTATTCCTGAAAATGCAAGGGGGTGTGGTGTCTCCACCTCAGCATAAGGAATTTTCTTGAGGGCTATTCATTTGATAAGCTACAGAAGAATCCTTTATGTGTCTACTCAAGAGCAGGTGTCCAATGGGGGTGTTAAATAGCTTTGCAGTCAAAGACTTGCCCTCTTTTTAGTTGTTACATGTGGGAGCCACATAAAAATGGTAAGAGGGTTGACCACAACTGCCATGTTGACTTTCTGGTCCCCTACAGATGCCCCTCTGAGAAGTAAGTGCTTTTATAATTCAACAAAGTTTGTTCCTAATTAAATACACCTAGATTTAGTTTATAATGAAATGTGCATGTTGATATTTTCACTTGGAAAAGGAAGTGATGTTGGAATCCTGCTGAAGCCTTTGAAGTTAAAGTGGCTTTGGAGGGGGAAATTGTATAATGATACAAAAGAGCTTTTAATGTCTTCGTTTCTCTGCTAATTGATATCTTAAACAGAACTGTGACACAAATTCCAAAGAGGGCAGCTGGCTGCCTTCTCTACGGTCTTCACACACCACCAACCATCCCTGCGAATAGCTGGAGTCAGTCCATTAAAAGAGGGATCAGAAATAATTTATACAATTGCCATTTGAAAGATTAAAATCAAGCACGTTCCATCTTCCCAGTTTAGAAAGGGGCTCCTTTTATCATCCACTGGAGACTATACACACCATTAGTTTGATCACTGAAAGCCATCTGTCTTGGTAAGATAAACTTGATGTAGTCCCTTGGGCAAAAGGAAGGACAATGTCTTCACTGTGGCACGTTGCAGAAATCCAGAGAATGATATACAGGCTCAAACTTGCCTTGACATCTGAATCTACTTATCCCAATTGCACCAGGATCAACTGAGCCATAGCCAGCTTCCAATTCTTTTAGAATCACCTTGATAAAAGTATTTAACAGAGGTGTAGCGTGCTCACTAATGGAGAACTTGCAGCTCTCCAAATATTGCTGAACATCATCAACAGGGCTTTTGAACCCACCTAATAAACCAATGGAAATCACAATCTGAGGGAGATGGGCAATTTAGAAATTAGATAGATAGATAGATAGATAGATAGATAGATAGATAGATAGATAGATAGATAGATAGATAGATAGATAGATAGATAGATAGATAGATAGATAGATAGATAGATAGATAGATAGACAGATAGACAGATAGACAGACAGATAGACGGATGGATGGATGGATGGATGGATGGATGGATGGATGGATGGATTGATAGTTTGATAAGCCCAGTCCTAATTACTGTCACTCTAAGATTGTGTATTTGGAATTTGTAGTTCCAAACAAATACGTAAGCCGTATGTCATACGTAGTTTGATGATTGCTAGATCAAAGAGTAGAGAATATAATTTAGCTCAGAGTTGAACTGTTGGGTTGTTGAAGGTCCTTGAGCTTGTCATGAGATCTTCTGGTTTTATTTCACAGCTACATTCAGCTGAAGTATATTCTGTTGCACTATTTAATAGGAAGGCAGCTCTACTGCTTTGGGATAGTACCATTTTTCAAAAACTTGTTTTTGGCAAACAACTCCTCTGTCTTTTTCCTTTTGTCATAAGTATCCAGTCTCTGTTTCTGAGCAAAGTACCACAACTGAAGCAGAATGAAGAAGCCAGCACTTAATTTGAGTCAACTGCATCTGCAGTTGATTTTGCCCAAGGTAGCAAAATATAACAAAGAACAGAAAAACATCCCTTAGTTTACACTTTTGCTCTTTTTAATAGAAATTAAACATTCAGTGACCTGGCTCTTAGCATCTGTTGACAGAAACCAGCAAAAGCTAATCTGGGGGAAAAGGCTAGTAGAGTCTGAGGCCTATCTACAAGCCCCATTAGAAAGGCCCTCACCCTTGTTGCCATGGAGACAGAGAGCAGCTGTAGGGGGAGGCTGCAAGATGGCCATGACAGAGTGTACCCACAGATGGATCAGATGGCCTGGATCTGCCTCAGATGGACAATGTCAGACAATGTCAGATTTCCTAATGCAACTTCCAGCTTGCAAGCCAAATGGCCAATGTGTATCTTAGGGTCCATAAATAGGTCATTTCCCAAAAATTCAAGGGCATCTCCAAACAGTGATAAAACTTAACATGGATTTGCATAATCTTTGCATATCTTGATTTATATGGACAAAAATGGAAACTTAGGAACAATTTACATGGACCTAAAAAGTGCAAAGTATTTTCCCACATGAGGGAAGATGATGACTGGGGAAAATTGTATGTCTTTGACATTTGTAATCCTGGTTCTAAGAATTGAATGACAATTTCAGGGTTGACCTCCTCCTCCTTCTCAGTAGATTCATACATCACAGTAACTCCTGTCATTTTTAGCTAATCCACAAGTGGGTGTCACATGCAGTTAGTTTTCTCCAACCTCAGGGCCAGTTGGGCATGTGGACATCAAACTTCTAGATGCTCTACCTAGCATGGTCATTGTGGAGAATTCTGGAGCTGGAATTCCATACAATTGGAGGGTCTCCAATTTGGGGAAAGCTGTACTCAGTTGAAAGCAAACTTATCATATTCTGGCTTAGTATAATATATGTGTACGTACTCTTAAAGTTCTTAAATTTTAAATAAGGCTGTGAACTGAATAACTTTGCCTTCAGGCAAGGTTTCACAACCTTAACATATTTGAGATGGGTGGAACAACTCTCAAAGTCAACTCCCAAAGCCCGACTCCCCAGCCAGTATGGCTGTTGTTAAGAATTTTAGAAGCCGAAATCTACGTAGATGGAAATTACAAAGCTTGGGAAACACAGTGCTAGATTAAAATAGGGATGATTCGTTTTTGTTTCAACATATTGTGCGCACACCGCCTTGGGTTGCCTCTTGATTGTGCCTGATTTCTTGACCTGTTTAGTAGACCTTTTTAGACTGTTGAAATAATCCCTTGTTTCTTAAACAGCCTTGTACCTATAGAAGCATATTATGTCACATTGTCACATGCATTGATAGAGATAGAGACAGATGAGATATGATAGAGAGAACTTATACAATTCTATAAATCCATATCATACCTTTGTTTTTTCCAGCTTTTTATAAAAGTAATACATTTAAAACATACAGGTAATCTTTGACATACTACAATTGAGCCCAAAATTTATGTTGTTAAGTGAGACACTTGTTTTGTCCCATTTTATGACCTTTCTTGCCACCTTTGTTAAGTGAATCACTGCAGTTGTTAAGTTAATATCACAGCTGTTAAGTGAATCTCCCTTCCCCATTGACTTTGCTTGTATGAAGGTCACAAAAGGTGATCACATGACCTTGGGACACAGCAACGGTCATAAATATGAACCACTTGCCAAGCGCCCAGATTTTGACCACATGATCGTGTGGTCGTAACTGTGAAAAACAGTCATAACCCACATTTTTCAGTGCTGTTGTAATTTTGAACTGTCACTAAATGAACTGTTGTAAGTCGAGGATTACCTGTACTGAGAAGAACAAAAATATTATGTTTTGAGAGATGACACAG